>NC_030685.2:8591049-8755041 GCF_000004195.4 Xenopus tropicalis | reverse complement strand
GTAGCAGTGGGGGGATAATAGCCTCTGGGAAGGGACTGGGGCTGTGGGATAGCAGGTATAGTAGGGAGAGATGGTGCCTATAGTAGCAGTGGGGGGATAATAGCCTCTGGGAAGGGACTGGGGCTGTGGGATAGCAGGTATAGTAGGGAGATATGGTGCATTGGGGGGATAATAGCCTCTGGGAAGGTACTGGGGCTGTGGGATAGCAGGTATAGTAGGGAGAGATGGTGCCTATAGTAGCAGTGGGGGGATAATAGCCTCTGGGAAGGGACTGGGGCTGTGGGATAGCAGGTATAGTAGGGAGAGATGGTGCCGATAGTAGCAGTGGGGGGATAATAGCCTCTGGGAAGGGACTGGGGCTGTGGGATAGCAGGTATAGTAGGGAGAGATGGTGCCTATAGTAGCAGTGGGGGGATAATAGCCTCTGGGAAGGGACTGGGGCTGTGGGATAGCAGATATAGTAGGGAGAGATGGTGCCTATAGTAGCAGTGGGGGGATAATAGCCTCGGGGAAGGGACTGGGGCTGTGTGATATAAGGTATAGTAGGGAGAGATGGTGCCTATAGTAGCAGTGGGGGGATAATAGCCTCTGGGAAGGGACTGGGGCTGTGGGATAGCAGGTATAGTAGGGAGAGATGGTGCCTATAGTAGCAGTGGGGGGATAATAGCCTCTGGGAAGGGACTGGGGCTGTGGGATAGCAGGTATAGTAGGGAGAGATGGTGCCTATAGTAGCAGTGGGGGGATAATAGCCTCTGGGAAGGGACTGGGGCTGTGGGATAGCAGGTATAGTAGGGAGAGATGGTGCCTATAGTAGCAGTGGGATAATAGCCTCTGGGAAGGGACTGGGGCTGTGGGATAGCAGGTATAGTAGGGAGAGATGGTGCCTATAGTAGCAGTGGGGGATAATAGCCTCTGGGAAGGGACTGGGGCTGTGGGATAGCAGGTATAGTAGGGAGAGATGGTGCCTATAGTAGCAGTGGGGGATAATAGCCTCTGGGAAGGGACTGGGGCTGTGGGATAGCAGGTATAGTAGGGAGAGATGGTGCCTATAGTAGCAGTGGCGGGATAATAGTCTCTGGGAAGGGACTGGGGCTGTGGGATAGCAGGTATAGTAGGGAGAGATGGTGCCTATAGTAGCAGTGGGGGGATAATAGCCTCTGGGAAGGGACTGGGGCTGTGGGATAGCAGGTATAGTAGGGAGAGATGGTGCCTATAGTAGCATTGGGGGGATAATAGCCTCTGGGAAGGGACTGGGGCTGTGGGATAGCAGGTATAGTAGGGAGAGATGGTGCCTATAGTAGCAGTGGGGATAATAGCCTCTGGGAAGGGACTGGGGCTGTGGGATAGCAGGTATAGTAGGGAGAGATGGTACCTATAGTAGCAGTGGGGGGATAATAGCCTCTGGGAAGGGACTGGGGCTGTGGGATAGAAGGTATAGTAGGGAGAGATGGTGCCTATAGTAGCAGAGAGGTCAGCAGTGTCGAGGAACTATTGCTATGGATGAAGAAGCAGAGTAAGACATTATATTATTGTTTTCTAGTTGCTCTCATTGGTTTTATAAGTGCAGCTCCTAGGTCTATCAATCTGCAAAATGCCAACGGGTTTAGGGAGTTGTAAAAAGCAGAAGTGCTACAGGTGATACAGATATTTGAACTCTATATAAATGTTGGATCCAACTACTACTAAATTAAATCTGAGCAGGTGACTATTTGGTAGCAAATGACTCTCTATCTCAGTATACCCCCTATCTTAGGCCTAGAAAATGCAACTAGAAAGTAACATTGTACAGCAAATGGTAAGATATTCTGCATTTTTTTCCTTCTTTGAGTAACATAATTATCTCTATATGTAAGATAACAGCAAGATGCCTGACATAGTACAGGGAATCAGCATTCTCATTGGTTACTTCTCTTGCATTTATAATGAGGTTTTTTTATCAGTAGAATTCTTATTGGTGAGTTTTCTTGCATCTATAATTATGTTTTTCAGCAACTTCTATAGCAAAACTAGGGGGCACAGTGGGACAGCATCATGGCTGGGTTTACATCCCGTCTTATTTTAACAGTATCACTCATCATACCCTGCTGCTTTGTTTAAATATGTGTTGAAAACTACATGTTGTTAAACTTGATAAAAGCGCTTGAAGCCTGAAACATATCCTATCTGTATGAATAAAGCACTTTTGCAGCAGCTAGTCTGCCTCTGTGACTTCCTCTCAGTGAATTAATTATGTGTATGGGATCCATTATCCCGAAACCCTTTATCCAGAACTTTGAATTATGAAAAGCCCATCTCCCATAGACTCAATTTTAATAAAATAATTTCAATTTTTAAAAGTGAATCCTTTTTTTCCTGTTATAATAAAACAGTACCTGTACTTGATCCCAACTAAGATATAATTACCCCTTATTGGGGCAGAACAGTCCTATTGGGTTTATTTCATGGTTAAATGATTCCCTTTTCTCTGTAATAATAAAACAGTACCTGTACTTGATCCCAACTAAGATATAATTACCCCTTATTGGGGCATAACAGCCCTATTGGGTTTATTTAATGGTTAAATGATTCCCTTTTCCCTGTAATAATTAAACAGTACCTGTACTTGATTCCAACTAAGATATAATTACCCCTTATTGGGGCATAACAGCCCTATTGGGTTTATTTAATGGTTAAATGATTCCCTTTTCCCTGTAATAATTAAACAGTACCTGTACTTGATCCCAACTAAGATATAATTACCCCTTATTGGGGCAGAACAGCCCTATTGGGTTTATTTAATGGTTAAATGATTCCCTTTTCTCTGTAATAATAAAACAGTACCTGTACTTGATCCCAACTAAGATATAATTACCCCTTATTGGGGCAGAACAGCCCTATTGGGTTTATTTCATGGTTAAATGATTCCCTTTTCCCTGTAATAATAAAACAGTACCTGTACTTGATCCCAACTAAGATATAATTACCTCTTATTGGGGGCAGAACAGCCCTATTGGGTTTATTTCATGGTTAAATGATTCCCTTTTCCCTGTAATAATAAAACAATACCTGTACTTGATCCCAACTAAGATATAATTACCCCTTATTGGGGGCAGAACAGCCCTATTGGGTTTATTTCATGGTTAAATGATTCCCTTTTCTCTGTAATAATAAAACAGTACCTGTACTTGATCCCAACTAAGATATAATTACCCCTTATTGGGGGCAGAACAGCCCTATTGGGTTTATTTCATGGTTAAATGATTCCCTTTTCTCTGTAATAATAAAACAGTACCTGTACTTGATCCCAACTAAGATATAAATACCCCTTATTGGGGCAGAACAGCCCTATTGGGTTTATTTCATGGTTAAATGATTCCCTTTTCTCTGTAATAATAAAACAGTACCCGTACTTGATCCCAACTAAGATATAATTACCCCTTATTGGGGCAGAACAGCCCTATTGGGTTTATTTAATGGTTAAATGATTCCCTTTTTTCTGTAATAATAAAACAGTACCTGTACTTGATCCCAACTAAGATATAATTACCCCTTATTGGGGGCAGAACAGCCCTATTTGATTAAGTGAAGGTTTACATTATTTTTAAGTAGACCTTAAGTATGGAGATCCAAAATACACAAAGACCTTGTATCCGGAAACAGGTCTCAAGCATTGTGGATAACAGGTCCTATACATGTACAAAAGATCTCTCTGTGCCCTGTTCACTAGAACTGATTTCATTTCTTACCGATTCTGCTTCCTGCACATTTTCTTCTCTTTCATCTTTCTCTGAATAAAGAAAGCAAAACCTCTGATGCATTACAATATTTACTCAATATATATACAGTATATATATATATATATATATATATAAAGTACTAAGCCATAGTAGAGACTGGTGTATATGTATGCGCCATCAGTGATAATGTGAAGTCACTACTATGTAACTTATTCATATTAACTAACTAAATTTTTTTTAGTTTGAAAAGAAAGGAAGTGGCATATTACTGATTTCCGTGTTTATGTGAGCTGTTATCTGTACCAGGCTTAATCTTTAAATAATAAATGTCATTACCATAATTTTTAGTGTTGCAGCGATTCATTTCATCCTTTGTGGCTAATACCAGATGGCAATCTTTATACGGGCCCTGATCCCATTGATTTCTCATCACATTTACAGAAGCAGTGTCTTCCAAATCAGTCACCATCAAAATTATATTGAAGGGATCTAAAGACAAATACAGCAGGTTAAACCCGGGCTCATTCTATGTCTGATACTTCTACTTCTACTTGTTCTGTCTCTAATGGTTGCCTTTTTTAATCAGTATTTGTAGCAATTGTAGTAGAAATGAACGTATTCATAAAAGTATGAAAAAATAAATTGGGAGGTAGCTCCCCAATGCCGGTGGCCATGTTTTGTCACACACATGTGCTTAAGAAGTAACAAAAAGATAAATTATTTGTGATTTAAACAGACAGTATGTTGAAAGGAGACATTTTGGGAGAAAAACAAGAATGTACCAGTGAATTATACTTTTTTAAATAGAATGGGCTTAGAAAAAGCAGTGTTTTGGGAAGATTTCCTGGGACTTGCAGTCCAGCAATAATTGAGTAAGGTTTGGTTGAGTAGTGCTGTGCACCAGGGCTTTCATCCCCTTTAAAGGGGAAGGAAAGGCTAAGTCACTTGGGGGTGCCAAAATGTTAGGCACCCCCAAGTGACTTAGATCGCTTACCTTGTACCCTGGGCTGGTGCCCCTGTTAGGAGAAAAAAGCACCAGCCCAGGGCGCCTGTAGGAAGCGCTTCCTCCTTCCTCTCTCTTCTGCCGGCGAAATCTGTCGGCCGGCGCATGCGCAGTAGAGTGAAAAGCCGACTTTCTTGTTTAAGTTCCACTAATCACTCTACTGCGCATGCGCGCGCAAGCAAAAAGGAAGGAGGAAGCGCTCACTGCTGCCCCGGGCTGGTGCTGTTCTCTCCGTACAGGGGCACCAGCCCGGAGTAGAAGGTATGCAATCTAAGTCACTTGGGGGTGCCTAACATTTTGGCACCCCCAAGTGACTTAGCCTTTCCTTCTCCTTTAATGCAGAAGCATTACCACCATTTTTTTCCATAGACATATTGATATCAGTAATGTGCTACACTCCCCTGTCTGTCACAGGCTGTTAATATGTGTAGCCCTACTGTGTGTATAGCATCATATACTGACTCTTACCATGGGTTTCCATACAGAGTTTCAGATAAGGCATTCCTTCTTCTATGGATTTTCCTGATTGCATAGAGTGATAGAATATGATATAAGTTGCTTTGCTTGCTGCGCATTTCCGGTTACTCTCAGTGGCCTTACAAAGTTCTAATAATGAAAAGCCCTTGCTTATTATGGGAAGGTGCTCCTGTAGCCGGGCTTGTATAAACTGGACATTAGGAGCATCGGATGCATCCCAGTAGAATACTCTCACTTCTCCCAGGTTCTGGCCATTTGATGTATCACTGAACAGAAAGGGAAACAAAACATGGATTAATCTACAAGAGCGTATGTGCAGATCTACCTCCTACAACAGTGATCCCCCAACCAGTGGCTCAGGGGCAACACTGCTTTGAGCAAAGTTTTGGAAGCACAGAGTCACAGTTTTACTCCAAGCAGAGCCTCCTCCAGGCCAGCAGGCCACATGGGGCTACCAAATAGCCAATCACAGGCCTTATTTTGCACCCCCAAAGAACTTTTTTCATGCTTGTGTGGCTCACCAGCACTGTCCTATGGCAATAATTAAGTGGGAAGTGGTTATAGAGTAGGTGGCTCACTTGGAACCATTTTATCCCTCTCACTGCTGGTAGTTATAAAAATAAGAACCTTCGTGAGGATCTAAAACTGTGAGACTCACTTGTTCATGAACTGTGACTTTGTTGTAAGCTATCTGTATGGGAGGCAGGATTTCTCATCATATTGTAGCTGCTTCTATCCTGCTTCTATAATATAGCATCGTCCATATGATTGTTAGTTGGGGACACCAGAGAGCTCTCTATGACAATGCTATAATTGTTTCTGACAAGTTAGGGTATCCATCATGAAGCTCACCAGCCATTTCTCGCTCCAGTGTCAATCTTTGTTACCAAGATTTTTTTTTAGCACTTGATATCTCACAAGGTACACAAAAAGGGCATGGCTGACAATTCTACTTACAGTAAATGGAGTGTTAAAGGGATTCTGCCATGATATTTATGGGGTACTTTTTTATTTCTAAATGACACAGCAAATAATTCCCTCTGCCATTTAACATTTTATTCTTCAACCAACAAATGTATTTGTAGCCAGTACCGCCGCTCCCTATACGCAGAGTACGCACTCTGCGTAGGGCACCAACTCCCAGGGGGGCACCCAGGACCGCCGCTCCCTACACAGAGTGTGCACTCTGCGCACTAACAGACCAGTCACCGGTGGCGGCTCCTTCGCTTATGCCGCTGCAACAGGCCCTTCCGTAATATTTGGGGGTGTGTATAACGTCACACATCAGCGACGAGGCGCAACCTTATAGAAGGGCCTGTTGCAGCGGCATAAGCGAAGGAGCCGCCACCGGTGACTGGTCTGTTGGGGGTAATTTCTATGGGGGCAATTGGGGGCACTGTGTGTGGGGGCTACCGTCTATGGGGGGTACTGTGTATGAGGCAATTGGGGGCACTGTTTATTGTTTATGGGGCAATTGGGGCACTGTGTATGGGGCACTGTGTGTGGGGGCTACTGTCTTTGGGGGGGGTACTGTTTATGGGGGCAATTGGGGCACTGTGTATGGGGCACTTTCTATTGGGGGCACTGTGTGTGGGGGCTACTGTCTTTGGGGGGGTACTGTTTATGGGGGCAATTGGGGCACTGTGTATGGGGGCACTGTTTATGGGCGCAATTGGGGCACTGTGTATGGGGATACTTTCTATTGGGGGCACTGTGTGTGGGGGCTACTGTCTATGGGCAATTGGGGCACTGTGTATGGGGGCACTTTCTATTGGGGGCACTTCCGTAATATTTGGGGGAGGGGGCACAAAAATAAATTTCTGCTTAGGGCACCCATTTGGCCAGAAGCGGCCCTGTTTGTAGGTGTAATATTGGTGTGTAGGCGCATTGTGCCTGAGTCTGAGCTTTCAGCCAGCGCTACACATTAGAACTGCTTTCAGCTAACCTATTGTTTCTCCTACTCCCATGTAACTGGAGGAGTCCCAAGCCGGACTTGGAGTTCTTACTATTGAGTGCTATTCTGATACCTACTGGGAGCTGCTATCTTGCTCCCTTTCCCATTGTTCTGCTGATCGGCTGCTGGGGGGGAGGGGGGGTATCACTCCAACTTGCAGCGCAGCAGTAAAGTGTGCCTGAGTCTGAGCTTTCAGAAGGAGCCAGTGCTACACATTAGAACTGCTTTCAGCTAACCTATTGTTTCAGGTGCGGGCCGAGCCGACCGGGCTACCTCGCCCCTGCACCGCTACTTTGCACGGTGTGCAATTCAAAGCGGCGCGACGCAAAACTTAACTAGGGGTAGGCAGGAGAGGCTGCTGCCTGGCGCCCCCCAATCATTGCGCCCTAGGCAGCTGCCTCTTCTGCCTACCCCTAGTTCCGGTCCTGTATTGTTTCTCCTACTCCCATGTAACTGGAGGAGTCCCAAGCCAGACTTGGATTTCTTACTATTGAGTGCTATTCTAATACCTATTGGGGGCTGCTCTCTGGCTCCCTTTCCCATTGTTCTGCTGATCACTAGTGATGAATGAATTTTTTCACCAGGCATGGATTCGCAGCGAATTTCCGCATTTCGCCACTGGCAAATTGTTTTGCAAAACTTCCATGAAAATTCGCCACAGATTTTTTTTTTTGAGCGCCAAATTGGGTGCAGTCTTTTTAAAAAAAGGGTGTAGTCACATAAAAAAAAGCACGGGCAACAAAAAAAAAATAGACGCGGGCGACAAAAATAGATGCAGACGACAAAAAAGACATGGGCGACACAAAAAAAATCACACAACAAATGCGTTTCACGAATTTTTCTCCATTTCCGTATTTTCTTGCCGTTTCGTGAATTTTATGGCTAAGTGAAACGGGACAGATTCGCTCATTACTACTGATCACTGCTGGGAGTGGGGGGCGGATATCACTCCAGCTTGCAGCGCAGCAGTAAAGTGTGCCTGAATCTGAGCATTCAAAAGGAGCCAGCGCTACACATTAAAACTGCTTTCAGGCAAGCTATTGTTTACTCAATTTACTGTCGACACGACCAAAGTCACATAACAGGGTTTCTCCTTCTTGAGTGCTCTCCTCATGTCTAACACTAGTTGGGGCATGTTAGCAAGTTTAGCAATGCAAATGATTTCTGAACTGGTTTTGATCTTTACAATGCTGAAATATTCTCCAGCCCTCAGAAAACCTGCTTTTTTAAAGGGGAAGGGGTTCTGGGGTGTCAGAAAAAAACTGCCTCCCATTGTATTTAATGTATATGGGGCTAAAGTTCCCACTACTTCTCACTGTGATTAATGTATTTTGGGTGCCACTACCCTCTGTCTCTCACTTTATTTAATGTATTTTGGGTATCAGTACCTCTACCCCCATTATTTAACATATTTAGGAACTGGAGTTATTGTTCATAAAAGTCAATGTACCATTATTTAAAAGTGCATTTGATGTCTATATATATTTATCTCCTTTACTGTACAAGCTAGTTGATGCAAATGGCTCAAGACGCAGTTTCTACACAGTGTATTTTAGCTGGCAGAGAGATGCCTGAAGTCACCCTAAATTATTGGGGGCAGTATAGGCAGTTTTGCCCATTTAGCCACTTGCTAAAATTCAGGACAGTACCAGCAGTGCTATTAGCCCACGCAGGCAATATCAGTTAAGGCAGCTGAATCCTTCAACAGGGGTGCCAGTGATCTGTTATTTTGTTACCTGCCCTTTGTTCTGCTGATTGGCTGATGGGGGCGGAAGGGAGGGGGTGATATTTCAATTTGCAGAGCAGCAGTAAAGGGAGACTGAAGTTTTCAGATTACAACTCCCATGGCTTGGGGCATCTGGGAAACTAAGAAAATGTCTAGCCCCATGATGTTTTCCATCAACTTCTATAGAGATCTAGGGAGCGCTTTACTGTTGGGTTTAGTTTCCCTTTAATGGCATGGACATTGTTTACAGTTGTAAGAACCATGAACCATGTAGCAGGGAAAGCAAGAAGACAATGCCACACAATTACAGGTATCGTGCAAGTATTAGTGAGATGGCATGAAGCATGACAAGCGCAGTACTGGTGATCAACTTGTTCCTTCTGCAACTTTGAATTTTATGCTCACCAACCATAGCAACCCAACACTTCCATGAGAGGGCCTGAATAGGAATTGAAGAGGAAGAATGAGCCTTACCCCATATCAGAGTCAACAGAAATATAATTTCCAGAGGTTCCCTCATCTGATCTGCTCATAGTTACAGCTGTGCCCTGAGGGGCTGACAAATGGCTGAGGTTTAAAGGAATATTTTCATTAAGCGCAACACTCTCATCCTTGGTCTGGGGATCCTGATATGACAGTCCATGAACTCTGTCTCCATTTAAACTTAAATTCTCTGTATCTTTACTTAATTCATCCTGAGGTCCATCTGTATCCATGTGTGTAAAATTGTCGAACCTCTGCGCCTGGGTAACTTTACACTTGGCCCTGTGAGCAGAAAACAGACTGGTTAGACTCTCCTGGAACTTATCTGCACGTGGGTTAATCTCAGTTTATTTTCACAGTTTATTATCCTCTAAATATGAGGAGACTGCTTTGAAAACCAAATACATATACAATGAGCTTTACTTTGACATTGCATGGGTCACATAACACACTGTGGCGTGCCAGAGAGCGTCACGGCCCACCATGTCACCATACTGATCTTTGGAAGGACACAGTAAGCCTTCTGATCCAGATGCCCTGATATAATTTGCTCCATGTCAAAAAAAAAAAAAGGTTGGAACATTAAAAGGACACTAAACCCAAGCGCAAAGCTGCCAATTCACCAATATGAATTCTACTGACCCAAAACTTAATTATAGATGCAAGAGAATTGACCAATGAGAATGCTGATTCCCAGCACTGTGTCAGGCCCCTTGCTGGTACCTTACATATAGAGATAATGATGTCATTTTCCCGTCATTATATGGCACAGGAATCAGACATGGGGATAAAGGGACAGACTTGTTCAGTGCTGGGAAACTGTGCTTAATGCTCCCAACTCCAATTGCAGGAACAGAGAACAGGGAGCCAGATTTATACAGATCAGCTGGGATTCTCATTGGAGGGTTCTTTTGCATTTCAATGCTGCCAATGCGGGCCCTAGAGAGCTGGGAAAGTTTTATTGTGCAATATTGCTTTTAGAATATCTCCATTGCTTACTTATTCAGTACAGAACTTCAGTACAGGGGCCTTGTAGGGATCCTGAGGGATACACAATTACAATATACATGTGGGGGAAAAAAAAATAATTTCCCTAAAAGTTTTGGGGGCTTCAATGCAGAACCCATTCTAGTCTAGTTAAGCAACTGGGCAGGTGTAGGGAAGGGACAGGGTAAGTCCTGATAATGGAGCTGACAGGGGCAGCTGTTGGGGAATGCTGCAAGGGCTAAATGACAGGGAATTATCAGGACCTGCAAACAATGGTGTAAACCCAAAGTGATATCATTACAAACCCAAAAACTCCAAAGCAACATCTGGACCTGCCCACACTTCATTTTTACCACCCACCTATAAGTCTCACTTCCCACAACTACCTATACCACTGACTATACACCTGATGTTTCCATTGCATTATTTTGACTTGAATTTTCTTAAAAGCTGTTCCCATTAAATGCATTTTGTGCACATTTTAGTTGATCAAATAATTACAAAAATTATTCTTACCCCTCATCAGTTTGGTTAATTAGAAGGTTTACGGTGGTGGTGATTCCAGCGATGCCCTGAGCCGATGACTGGTTGAGGTTTGAATCAGGGCGTACAGATTCACTTGTTTTGGGATTCTGGTTTGACAGATGTCTATTGATGCCTCCAGCTAAACTTGAGCTTTTTGTCTGGTTCCCTAATTCATTCTGCAGCTGGTCTCTAGAAATGTCCTCAGAATCCTTAGGCCTTGTTGGCTGAATAACTATGGACTTGGCCTCCAGTACAGCAGACAGAGTTTTGAGAGTGTCCTGGTACTTATCTGCACTTGGGTCAGTCATGGCTACTATTGTTGTTTTTGTGTTTCCTCCCAGGAACTGGTTGAGAAGCCAAGAAAGCAAAATTTCTCTCTGATCCACACAATTATCTGTTATTGCCCTTGGTGGTTCCATTATTGGGTCCTCAATGCTTGACTGCTCAGGTCCAGCCACAGATGTTCTCTCACAACCTTCTAGATCCACAAACCTGATCTTGCTGCAAAGCCCACTAGAAGCACTTGACCCATTAGTATAAGTTATTGTTAGTGTAAATACAGCCCATGGCTGGCTGGCTTGCCCATCTATAGTAGAGTTGGCACTGGTAGTCCCAGTCCTAACTTTATTTCCTGCTGTTAGCATTTGCTTAATATCTTCATATATACCGACACTATGGTGGGAAAATCCATCCGAATAAGGTCCTGATGGATCATATGTACACACATTAACAGATCTCTGCACCCCATTGGGTGCTAAAAGATCCCTCATTTCTTCATTATATAGTTCCACAAAAGAGACACTAACCCTTAAGTCCTTTAATCCACAATGCTCACCACTAAACAAACCAGAGCAGAATAATGAGAGCAGACTTGGCTGTTCTTGGATCTCCAGCAATGAGAAAGGTTTCCCTGATCCTGTTTGTCCGAAGGCAACAATACAAGAGTTGTACCCCTGTGAGACATTCTGCCAGATTTCCTTCAGAAGATTCTGGAAAGTCTCATCCAGTGACAGTTTCTCATCTATAAAACGTCCAGATACTTGTGTGGATTCTGCCTGGTTAACAGGAGACAGTCCCTTATCCACTTCCATTGTGCTGTTCTGATAAACACTCCCGGCACAGTCAGAAAGCAGCTCGGTTTTATAAAAATTGATTCCTCATTTTACCCGACGGTATTTAATGACCAGAATCCCATCCGGCTGCAGCTCCGGAGCCCTCTCCCTGCTCTCAGCCTGTGCTACACCCTATGTGGCTTTCACAATATGGCTCAATTATGCACCATTAGTTTCACTTTCAGTTTATAGTTATACACACACAGCTAACTGACTAAAGGGTAAGTCACACACACTGTCTGAATTTGTTTTCTTCTCTGACTCTCTGTCATTTCTAGCCCAGGAATCTACACCTCCCATAATAAGAGTAAACAAACGGACTGGTTCTGTGGGGCCCCAGGCTGCTGCCCAAACCTGTTTATCTGTAAAGCACAGTAGTCTTTGCCCTGTATAAAGTATTCTAGATACACACTGCTGGGGGTCATACAGTGACACTTCCTTGTGCAGTATAGATACACGCCACTCCCATTACATAGCTGGTACAGAGAATTCTGAGCGCTGCACATCAGGGAAGCCACACCAGAACTAAACAGGTAATAGTGGCAAATTCAAAGAACTGTCATTTACCCGGCACAGCCCCCTGGAGTGTGAGATCTTAGTGATACCGAGCAGAATTACTTGCCCACCATAACAGCCCATTTCGCAGGGCCTTTTTGGCAAGAAAGAGACTGCCCATAGGGCTAGTTTGGTCAGGGACTGTGGCCCTAACCTGAAGTTCCACCCAAAGGGCAGCCGGGCCCAGAGGTGGGCCAAGCTGGCTGGGAGCCCTATAGGGTTGCCACCTCTGCCGGCGTTTGTCACCGGCAGGGGAATAGGTGGGGTGAATGGCCGATTGCAGCATCATTCTCAGTGAGTCCTGCCAGTTTTCCTAATTTGGAAAACCAGGCAGGAGGTTTTGACCCGGACAGCCCTTCCTAAACCCTTGCTGTCTGGGTCAAAAATGGACAGGTAGCAACCCTAGTGCTCTAGTAACCTGGCCAGCCACCTCATTCCCAAACCCTATACCCCACATGCACAGTGACGTTGTGGGGGGGTACCACGCAATAAAAAGCTGCGGTGGGGGCAAGAGAGCATGGATTAGGGGTAGCAAAAGATTTATGTGTCCAGTTCCCCCCATCATTGCACCCTAGGTAGGTGCCTCTTCTGCCCACCCCTAGTTCTGGCCCTGGTCTGGCCTTGTCCTACTCTCCCGACACATACTAATAAGCTGTACTACTCTTACACTATTTCTATAACTAATATACAGTATTCTACATCATATTTAGCAGTCACTTGGACCCCCTCTTACTAACTGAATAAGCTAAACAGCAGTTCAGTACCGAGAGAGAGTTAAAGGAGTTGTAAACCCAACCATGATGCTGTCCCACTGCGCCCCCTAGTTTTGCTATAGAAGTTGCCAAAAAACATAATGATAGATTCAAGAAAAATCACCAATGAGAATTCTACTGATAAAAAAACTTCAGTATAAATGCAAAAGAACTGCCCAATGAGAATGCTGATTCCCAGCACTGTGTCAGGCCCCTTGCTGGTACCTTACATATAGAGATAATGATGGCATTTTCCCGTCATTATATGGCACAGGAATCAGACATGGGGATAAAGGGACAGACTTGTTCAGTGCTGGGAAACTGTGCTTAATGCTCCCAACTCCAATTGCAGGAACAAAGAACAGGGAGCCGGATTTACACAGATCAGCTGGGATTCTCATTGGAGGATCCTTTCGCGTTTTAAAGCAGTCGCTGGCTGGGAAGATTTGGGGAAAAGTTTAGGAAAAGTTTCATTTCCAGTTGTTGCTGGACTACAGCTCCCAGCATGCCTCATCCTTCATTATATGTTACATTATTCTGGGATTTGTAGTTCAGCAATAGCTGAGCAACGTTTGGTTGAGCCGCGCTGTGCAGCAGGGTTTACATCCCCTTTAAGGCAGCAGGAAGGGATCCAGTCACATGAAAAGCAAAACAGGTAGATTATCAGATTACTGCAGACATAAAGAACAAGACTGAGGCACAGGATGTGGTGTGGGTGTCACACAGGGAGGCACAGGAACCACAGATATTGCTACTTTATACACAGCATGAAAATAGAAATATCCATAGCAAACAGGGTCTAATGGGGGAGGGGGGTTATACTCCTAAAGCAATATTGCTAATCAAAACTTCTACCCAGCATCCCAGAGCCAGTAGCTGCATTAATATGCAAAAGAACCCTCCAATGAGAATCCCAGCTGATCTGTATAAATCTGGCTCCCTGTTCTCTGTTCCTGCAATTGGAGTTGGGAGCATTAAGCACAGTTTCCCAGCACTGAACAAGTCTGTCCATTTATTCTACTTCTACAACGTACTAGGGGGGCACAGTGGGGCAGGCATAAGGTATTACAAATGGATAGAATAACCCTGCCGTAAGCACTGCTGGAGAAACTGTAATTCCCCGTTCCAAAGACCTGCATGCACGTTAGCACTGACAGGGTTAAAGCAGCTGCTGCTGAACGGAGTCAGAATAAAACCGAAAGGAGCAGCTGCGGCCCAACCCCACAGATCTCATGGTGCTTACAGTATGTGTCTGGCAGCCCAGCAACAAGGGGGGAGAAAGAGATTAAACCGGAGCTCTGTTTATACAGCAGTTTTAAAGGACAAGTAAAGGCCAAATGTTTCCTATGAAACTGCAGTCCTACTCTGGCACTTTGGCCCTGTGTTCACGCTGTAATCCAGTATGTGGGGCCACAGGCAAACTACGTAACTATCCTCTGTACCTTGTAATGAGCAAAGGGGATCTCTGTTTTACCATATTGGCTTCAAAATGGCATCTGCACATAGTACACTAAGCCTATGGAGACTGCTGCTGTGGGAGCCCTGGAGCACATGTCAAAACTACACCCCCAGAATGAATACGTAACCAGCAGCTACTGTATATTATGTTAAGTGACCTATTAAAGAATCTCCCCAGACTGGAATATATATATCAGTAAATATTTCCCTTTTACAGCCTTTCCCTTGAGCCGCCATTTTGTGCTGGTCTGTGTGCTCCCTCAGAGATCAGCTGACAGGAAGTGATGCAGAACTCTGTTCATTAAATGGCTGATGGGGCCTAGCACAGACCCTTATGGATGACAAATACAAGTTACATTTCAGCCCTATGGCACCTTGTCAGGCAGTGACCTTTAGTCCTGTACTGGTTCTGCTGTTACATTCAGCCATTACTGTCCTTGTTATCTCTCCCCTACTCTGGGCATCAGACTGGGGCAAGTTCCACTGCAAAGCCCCAGAGGTGGGGGCACTAGGGAGACTATATTATTACGTATTCATGGGAACAGATACATTAGTGGAGGAAATGTAATGGAAACATCTGTTGCTGCACAATATAACAATATAATAAGATCCGTATTTACACAAGGAGTGCCTGAAC
Organism: Xenopus tropicalis; assembly: GCF_000004195.4. NCBI lineage: Eukaryota > Metazoa > Chordata > Amphibia > Anura > Pipidae > Xenopus > Xenopus tropicalis. The sequence goes on along the minus strand of NC_030685.2, from coordinate 8,739,656 downwards.
AGCCTTATAAAGGACTGAAAATATTTCCCAGCATGCAAAGGGTTTTTTTGCCCACAGTTTTAGTGCGCCCAGTAACAAGCCTGTAATCATTTTATAATGTTGATTGGATTGATCTGTAGGATTCTTAGTGCTAATTCTCTTTATAAAATGGAATTGTTAACTTTGTATAAACCAGCAGGGAGCACTTACTGGCCCCCTGTTTCAAAAAGACATTGAAGGAAAAGGAAAGGGATGATCACTGGGGGGTGTCAAAATGTTAGGTACCCCCCAGTAATTGTAATCACTTACCTGATACCCTGGGTCGGTTCTCCTGTGAAAAAGTGATCCTCTTAGTAGTCTAGGCAGGTTAGTGAGGCCAGTTAGTAGAGGGTAACAGTCTAGGCTGGATAGTGAGGCTAGTTAGTAGCAGGTTATAATATTCTAGGTGGGATAGGGAGGCCAGTTAGTAGCAGGTTAAAGTAGTCTAGGCAGGACAGTGAGGCCGGTTAGTAGAGGGTAACAGTCTAGGATGGATAGTGAGGCCAGTTAGTAGCAGGTTACAATATTCTAGGTGGGATAGGGAGGCCAGTTATTAGCAGGTTAAAGTAGTCTAGGCAGGATAGTGAGGCCAGTTAGTAGCGGGTAACAGTCTAGGCTGGATAGTGAGGCTAGTTAGTAGCAGGTTACAATATTCTAGGCAGGATAGCGAGGCCAGTTAGTAGCATGTTAAAGTAGTCTAGGCAGGATAGTGAGGCCAGTTAGTAGCAGGTTACAGTAGTCTAAGCGGAATAAGGAGGCCAGTTAGTAGCAGGCTACAGTAGTCTAGGCAGGATAGCTAGGCCGGTTAGTAGCAGGTTACAGTCGTCTAGGCGGGATAGTGAGGCCAGTTAGTAGCAGGTTACTGTAGTCTAGATGGGATAGGTGAGGCCAGTTAGTAGCAGGTTACAGTAGTCTAAGCGGAATAAGGAGGCCAGTTAGTAGCAGGCTACAGTAGTCTAGGCAGGATAGCTAGGCCGGTTAGTAGCAGGTTACAGTCGTCTAGGCGGGATAGTGAGGCCAGTTAGTAGCAGGTTACTGTAGTCTAGATGGGATAGGTGAGGCCAGTTAGTAGCAGGTTACAGTATTCTAGGCAGGATAGTGAGGCGAGTCAGTAGCAGGTTACAGTATTCCAGGCAGGAGAGTGAGGCTAATTAGTAGCAGGTTACAGTATTCTAAGCAGGATAAGGAGGCCAGTTAGTGACAGGTTACAGTAGCCTAGACGGGATAGCTAGGCCAGTTAGTAGCTGGTTACAGTATTCTAGGCAGAATAGTAAGGGCAGTTAGTAGCAGGTTGCAGTAGTCTATAGTTCCATGACCAGTATGAAAGCAGTTCCAGTCTTGTGAAAAGTCACTTATCCTTATATTTTACAATAGGGCACACTATTCCACAAATATGGGGATTCCCCAACAAGCTCTGCTATATCACACATTAATGTGTAACAGGGGTTTCGGAGTAGTAAAGTGGCCTTTTTATTTCAACTATATGAACATATCGGCCTCTGGTAAACCAGTATATGTATATATTTGACCATGACCATGTCGATTTCAATTCTCAATTGTTTTCCATTTGAATAACATTAAAAAAACAAACATTTCAGATAAGTATAACTTTTATTGGCATCCGTAGAGCATAAAGTGTGTATTTTACCTAATATTTACATTTTGTCATTTTTCATGCAGATAATGTCTGAACCATCAACATTTCCCTTCATCACAAGTCATACTTGATGCTCCACAGAGTGGACGAAATATAAATACTGTATGGTGACCCATTGGCAAGTAGGGTCTGTATTTGGTTTAATGGCCTCTAGCCGGGAGAGAGCCACAGAGTGGCCGACATTATATACTTTATGGATCATCACCTTTAAGATGGTCCAAAGTGGAAGATGAAGTATCTATTGATCGTTCTGATGCTTTCTTGTCTTCAGTTGAAAATTTATGGTTAAGTTGACTGCATCGTTGGTTTCCTTGGCTTCATTGGTGGGGAAGGAAAAGCACATTGGATAAAGCTGATCCGCTTCTAATTTTGGTCACAGGTCACTTTAGCATGGTCAATTTATCTGTTGGGAATCTGGAATATAAGCATTGTATATATTAGTTGTACATTTATGTTTTGATGCAAAGCAAATCCTGAACTGAAATCCCACATGTGCTCCATGTATCCGAGTCCGGATTTGTAAATGTGGCCCATTTGTGCCTGTTCTTGACTATTCCTGATCACTGACTGTCTTAAGCTGGGTCAAGGGTTGCCACCTTTTTAGTGAAACAATACCGGCCAGGGCAGGGGGGAGGACTGCAAGGGGGAGGGTTGTGCTGCAAATGGGGGTGGAGTAATGACATCAAGGGGCAGAGCCAACCAACAACCATGGAATCGTGAAGGGTTTGGTAGGTATTCAAGCTAGGAATGGAAGAGAGAGGAGGATTCGAGATGGACTGGGCGGATTTTCCTTCTTATTTCTCAACTTTCTCCTAAGTTATGGTTTGTGGCCCTGACATTGGGTTCCACAGGGAGTGAAGTTGTTTCACACTTACATACCTATTTATATGTTCAGCACTTTAGTTCTAGATGAGTGTTGCACGAGAGGAGATACAGCTCTATAAAACACAGTGGTTCCCCTGAAATCTACAGGAAAAGTAAGGCTGATGCCCCAGGAAAAGGTTTATTGATGACATATTTTCTTCTGTTTCAATGAGCTGAGAGTCAGGTTTATCTTAAAACTATAACTGTAATTACCTTTATTTGAACTTCTGAACGTGTCCATTTCTTCCATTGTGATTAGTTGCAGGCTGCATGCTGTATATGAGCTCTGATCCCAGTTACCCTTCATCTCTTCCATACACAGGGACCCTTCCAGGTCCGTTACTATCACCATGATTTTGGAGGGATCTAAATAGAAATATTTCAGGTTACAGCAGGATACTGATCTACTATTCATTATTTTTTGTTGCTTTTATTTCTTTAACCAGTATTTATAGCTTTCTCATCATTAGATCCTTCCATAGGCTGGAGTACAAATGGAACCAGTGCCAACTCTCAGAAGTAGCCCTAGGCTAGGGGTGGCACTTTTGAAAGATAAAAATATGGTGCCTTTTCATAATACGAAATGTTCCTATGGATTTTCATAGTACGATGTGTGCAGAGAATACATTTTCTGGATCTTACCTTGGGTTTCCATACAGAATTCCAGATATGGTGGTCCATCTTCTATAAATTTTCCTGATTCCATAGAATGATAGAGTATGATATAAGTGGCTTTCTTTGCTGCGCATTTCCATTCATCCTCGGTGGTGCGACAAAGCGGAATGTACAACACTTCCCTGACATTCACCGACCAATGCTCCTTAACCTTGGCTTCCAAAAACGGCAGATCAGGGGGTATATCCCAGAATATTACTGTCACTTGTTCCCCTGGGGTCTGGGCTCTCAAAGCATCACTGCAACCAGATACAAACAAAGACAAAAACAAAAAGGTTAGGGCTTCAAAACGGGTAGCCATCTTTGGCCTCAGCAATAACTGGACAAGAGGGTGGGCAAATGCCATCTGCAGAAGGCCGATGATATTGGAGGGTGCCATCAGAGACAGGTATTGGGCGGACCTTTGGTCAGGTTTAACAATGCTGTACCTTAACCCCCATAAAGGTAATGTCAACCCTAGTCATGCTGGTAAATGAGCCCTTGTTTATTTAATCAGCTGAATGCCCAATCCTAGTGCTGCAGGAAGTTGAAATGCAGCCTGGGAACCTCCAGAAGGAAGTGGGAGGTGGGAAGTCTGGCAAGGCAAGGCAGAAAGATGTGGGCATTTGGCACTTTTCATTAGAATTACCTGCATCCAAACACACTTCTTGCAGATCCCTATACTTGTGCTCAGCACAATTGTGTCCGTCCTGCTGAATTGTGCACAAGAATCATGTCAATGCGGTTTTAATTCTCACAATGGATGCCATCCCCACTAGCCACAAGTTGCATCCAGTTTGGACTATTTGAGCACCAGCATTTATGCGACAATTATGGGGAAAACACTGCATTGTGGGTAAAAATAATGGCATTTGGCATCTCAAAGTGTACTTTGCACATTGCACTGTTGTAAATGACTCCTTATATGCCTCTTTAAAGGGATTGTAAACCCAGCCACGATGCTGTCCCTCTGCGCCCCCTAGTTTTGCTATAGAAGTTGCCAAAAAACATAATTAGAGATTCAAGAAAATTCACCAATTAGAATTCTACTGATAACTTAATTATAAATGCAAAATAATGGACCAATGAGAATGCTGATTCCCAGCACTGTGTCAGGCCCCTTGCTGGTACCTTACATATAGAGATAATGATGTCATTTTCCCGTCATTATATGGCACAGGAATCAGACATGGGGATAAAGGGACAGACTTGTTCAGTGCTGGGAAACTGTGCTTAATGCTCCCAACTCCAATTGCAGGAACAGAGAACAGGGAGCCAGATTTATACAGATCAGCTGGGATTCTCATTGGAGGATTCTTTTGCATTTCAATGCTGCCAATGCGGGCCCTAGAGAGCTGGGAAAGTTTTATTGGGCAATATTGCTTTAAGAATACAACCCTGATGTTGCTGGACTACAGCTCCCAGCATGCCTCACCCTTCATTATACAGTGGTGTGAAAAACTATTTGCCCCCTTCCTGATTTCTTATTCTTTTGCATGTTTGTCACACTTAAATGTTTCTGCTCATCAAAAACCATTAACTATTAGTCTAAGATAACATAATTGAACACAAAATGCAGTTTTTAAATGAAGGTTTACGTTATTAAGGGAGAAAAAAAACTCCAAATCTACATGGCCCTCTGTGAAAAAGTGATTGCCCCCCTTGTTAAAAAATAACTTAACTGTGGTTTATCATACCTGAGTTCAATTTCTGTAGTCACCCCCAGGCCTGATTACTGCCATACCTGTTTCAATCAAGAAATCACTTAAATAGGAGCTACCTGACACAGAGAAGTAGACCAAAAGCACCTCAAAAGCTAGACATCATGCCAAGATCCAAAGAAATTCAGGAACAAATGAGAACAAAAGTAATTGAGATCTATCAGTCTGGTAAAGGTTATAAAGCCATTTCTAAAGCTTTGGGACTCCAGCGAACCACAGTGAGAGCCATTATCCACAAATGGCAAAAACATGGAACAGTGGTGAACCTTCCCAGGAGTGGCCGGCCGACCAAAATTACTCCAAGAGCGCAGAGACAACTCATCCAAGAGGCCACAAAAGACCCCAGGACAACATCTAAAGAACTGCAGGCCTCACTTGCCTCAATTAAGGTCAGTGTTCACGACTCCACCATAAGAAAGAGACTGGGCAAAAACGGCCTGCATGGCAGATTTCCAAGGCGCAAACCACTTTTAAGCAAAAAGAACATTAAGGCTCGTCTCAATTTTGCTAAAAAACATCTCAATGATTGCCAAGACTTTTGGGAAAATACCTTGTGGACCGACGAGACAAAAGTTGAACTTTTTGGAAGGTGCGTGTCCCGTTACATCTGGCGTAAAAGTAACACAGCATTTCAGAAAAAGAACATCATACCAACAGTAAAATATGGTGGTGGTAGTGTGATGGTCTGGGGTTGTTTTGCTGCTTCAGGACCTGGAAGGCTTGCTGTGATAGATGGAACCATAAATTCTACTGTCTACCAAAAAATCCTGAAGGAGAATGTCCGGCCATCTGTTCGTCAACTCAAGCTGAAGCAATCTTGGGTGCTGCAGCAGGACAATGACCCAAAACACACCAGCAAACCCACCTCTGAATGGCTGAAGAAAAACAAAATGAAGACTTTGGAGTGGCCTAGTCAAAGTCCTGACCTGAATCCTATTGAGATGTTGTGGCAAAGATGAGTGGGCCAAAATTCCTCCAGAGCGCTGTAAAAGACTCGTTGCAAGTTATCGCAAACGCTTGATTGCAGTTATTGCTGCTAAGGGTGGCCCAACCAGTTATTAGGTTCAGGGGGCAATTACTTTTTCACACAGGGCCATGTAGGTTTGGATTTTTTTTCTCCCTAAATAATAAAAACCCTCATTTAAAAACTGCATTTTGTGTTTACTTGTGTTATCTTTGACTAATAGTTAAATGTGTTTGATGATCAGAAACATTTTGTGTGACAAACATGCAAAAGAATAAGAAATCAGGAAGGGGGCAAATAGTTTTTCACACCACTGTATGTTACATTATTCTGGGATTTGTAGTCCAGCAACAGCTGAGTAACGTTTGGTTGAGCCGCGCTGTGCAGCAGGGTTTACATCCCCTTTAAATGCATTTGTCAGCAGGCTGCACACAGATTGCCAATGATTTAGTAGGAATTACACTCACCCTATAAAACAGCCAGATACCTGTGTGGATTCTGCCTGCTTCACAGGACACAATCTCTCCCCCACTTGCATTGTGCTGTTCCTACAAACATTCCCTGTACAGCAAGAAAGGATCTCAGTGTTAGGGAAATCATCTGAAGCCTCTGCCTCCATATTACTCACTGTATCCAGGAAGCCAGTGTCCCAGCCGGCAGCTACAGCCTCCTCTGCCAGCTCACAAGCTCCGCCCTCTATGGCTGCATTACTGGCTCACTTATTCACTGCTTGTGTTGCTACACGGAGCTTACTGACAAATGTAGAAGTTAAGCAAACTGTGTAAATATGATACACGCTGTTTTGGGTTCCTAATAAGCAGTTAGCTGATAGCAGTCTCCTAATGATGTGCTCAGCTATAGTTCAACTACTTCGTTATAAGTGTAGCCATATATTTCAGACACTCCTGAAACTTGGGACTGATTGTGTGCAAACTCTCTCTAATACAATGTTACTTAAAGGACAACTAAAGCCTAAAATAGAAAATCATTAGAAATGCTGTATTTTGTATAATGAACAAAAACATTCTGAACTTACTGCACAAGCCCAGAGGTTGAGAAACCTAATTAAAGTAATGATTTATGCTTTCAAAGTTGTCCACAGGGGGCTGCCATCTTGTTACTTTGTTATACCATCTTCTATAAGATCTGGCTCCTGCACATGCTCAGTTTGCTCTGGGCTGCTGTTGGGAGGCGGAGCTTAGGGAACGAAGTAAATTATCAAAACAACAGCACAAAGCCAGTGGCTGCATAAATATGCAAAAGAATCCTCCAATGAGAATCCCAGCTGATCTGTATAAATCTGGCTCCCTGTTCTCTGTTCCTGCAATTGGAGTTGGGAGCATTAAGCACAGTTTCCCAGCACTGAACAAGTCTGTCCCTTTATCCCCATGTCTGATTCCTGTGCCATATAATGACGGGAAAATGACATCATTATCTCTATATGTAAGATAATATCAAAATGGCTGATATAGTGCTGGGAATCTCATTAGCATTCTCATTGGTCAATGCTCTTGTGTATATATTTTTTTCCTTCAACCTCCATAGAGAACTAGGTGGAACCTACAAATGATCCCATTGGCACAGAGACACAGGTGCATCATGGGTACAGGTACATATAAACTAGTGCTGCCCTATTATACACATTTTATTACAGGATATAAATACAAACAAGCTTTAGCTCAGTATTTAGACATAACTTGTTTCCAACAGACTCCCAAATATTCCCATATCCCCATCCCCCAAAATATCAGCTCAGAAGATAATTGTGGCTTTTTCTAACCAAAACACATTCTGAATTCTATCCTTCTACAAATGACTCTCTCTAACACTTGCATTACACTGACCAAAGCAAAGGGTTGCTGAGCAGCCTGGGGGTTCCATACACAGCCTGTTTATAATAGTGAGAGCCCAAACTCTGAGCTCAGTGTCAGTCACTTTGCATCCTGGGAAGGAACATAGTGTTTGTGCAGAGGTTCCCCTGTACATATCATGTTGTTCTGCCTATACACCTACTGGCACAGTTTGGCCTCTCCCCGTGTGTAATGCACACAAACCCCCATGCAACTGCTTCATAAACACTTTGAAAGATGTGATTTGTCTGTTGTGTGGTTGTATATATAAAAGCAAAAAAAAAAAAAAAAAAAAAATAGCCCCAGTGCTAAAACTAGTAATACTCTGTACCTTATGGGGGGGAGTGTAAGGTGCATATACAGTCACTGTATTACATACAGACAAACCTTCCCAATGGGGCAGTTTATTCCCAGAGGGGCTGTTGGGTAATAGCAAAGTGACTGAAACTTTTGTCACAGCTTCTGCCTCTGTTTCCAACCTTTGTAACTTATATTTGTTACACAGCTCAGTATTTGGAATCATTACAAGGTGGAAAGAAAAGCCACACTAAGGATTCAGCTAAAGTCTCACCCAAAGCTCAAAAAGACTTCAGTTATTTAGAGAGCAGCCAGACAGGACTGTGATTGGTTGGCTAGTATGCATGTTTAATAGTGACCAGACCAAGCAGGCAGGGGAAAGAAGAATATTGTGAGTCGATCCCTAAGCTCAGGTCACTGACATCAGCCAAGAGCAGACTGAGCATGTGCAGTAGTTGGGCAAGGCAAAAGATGGAGAGCTACTGTGGGCATCTTCAGGGGAATGGGGCTTTATTTCTATAGAGCTTTGGTGGCTTTGGGCTGGTACAAGGGCTCAAAACACATAGCTAAACATTTCTAGCCATATTCATGTTTAGGGTTTAGTTGTCCTTTAAAGTCAATGAGATCCCTTATTGGGCTAGCTTAGGGGCCTAACTGTGTATAAGAGAGCCCCAGCCCTCCAGGGCCAATTAATATTCAAAATAATCCTCCAATGAAAATCCCAGCTGACTATCAGCCCAACTGATAGGTGCCTTTTAATTACACATGGAAACCAATTCATTAATGAGCATTCTACTGACCCAAAACTAATTAAAAATGCAAGAGAACTGTCCAACACTGTTTCCCAATACTTTGACAGCTATCTTGCTATTATCATACATTAGAGAGTATTCTGTGTTATTTTTTTCCTTTATTATATGACACAGGAATCAGACATGGGGATAAAGGGACAGACTTGTTCAGTGCTGGGAAACTGTGCTTAATGCTCCCAACTCCAATTGCAGGAACAGAGAACAGGGAGCCAGATTTATACAGATCAGCTGGGATTCCCATTGGAGGATTATGTTGCATATTAATTGGCCCTGGAGGGCTGGGTCTCACACACAGGCACATAATGAACAAACTGGGGCACTAAGTACCATTTGCATGTTAGTGACACAACATGGCCGCCCACACTGGGAGCCCCTCCTGTTGCTGGGGACATAGTGCCCGTTAGGGGCATTTTTTGCACAAAATGGTATTGTTTCCCCAACCAGAGTGTGGGCTCTATTAACCTGCACTTCCACTGGGGTAAACCATTTTCCATTAATAGGTGCTCTTTAAGCTCAATGCCCATCACATTTTGGAATCCTCTCTTACAGTTCTAGGTAACGACATTCAGCTTGAAAAAAGCAACATAAATGTTCTAAAACCCTTCTATTATTATCACCTTGTGATGAATTATCTTTTAATACATTACCCAGCAACAAAAGCATCATATGGGAACACTGATACCAGTTACAGATAACGAGACCTTTAGCCCCATATACACTATAAAGTTTTTCCCACTGAGCATTTTTTTTCTCCACTACAACCACATGTGTAAATACTGTGGTAGACAAGAAAAATGCATGCGGTTATAGTTAAATATAAAGGGTTTTTTTTGTATATCATTATAAGAGATGAAAAAGTGCTGCAATTAAAGTGGCAAAACATCTTTCTTTGGCTTGGGCGTATTCAATTTGGATGCAGAATGGCTCATTGGGAGGCTGCACATTTATCAAAAAATCCAAACTGAAAAAGCTCGTGCGGGAAAAAACGCAGAAAAGTCACCAAACTTTGACTCTTTCAAATTGTTACACCAAAACCGCAACTTTTTCAAACTGTCACAAAGAAAGATCTTCCAGGGAAGGGACATCTGCCATTGACTTCTACATGACGTCGGCTAGCTTTAGCTGTCGAATTGCCGTATTCAGATTTTTAATCATTTTGATGCGTCGTAAATCTTGGAAAAGTCACAACTTTTTTTTTAGCAACTTGAGAAAAAAAAATCGAACCATTGGTAAATGGCCCCCTAAAAGATAGCTGCTGAGGTCCAGGGGAGTACCTCTAACCCCACTAGGGAAATAAGTGTTGCAAATGAGTTCAGGCCGTGGGCTGAAGGTGGGCTCCATCTGGGAGCTGCAGTCCAGCAACATCAGGGTTGTATTCTTAAAGCAATATTGCACAATAAAACTTTCCCAGCTCTCTAGGGCCCGCATTGGCAGCATTGAAATGCAAAAGAATCCTCCAATGAGAATCCCAGCTGATCTGTATAAATCTGGCTCCCTGTTCTCTGTTCCTGCAATTGGAGTTGGGAGCATTAAGCACAGTTTCCCAGCACTGAACAAGTCTGTCCCTTTATCCCCATGTCTGATTCCTGTGCCATATAATGACGGGAAAATGACATCATTATCTCTATATGTAAGGTACCAGCAAGGGGCCTGACACAGTGCTGGGAATCAGCATTCTCATTGGTCACTTCTCTTGCATCTGTAATTGAGATTTTGATCAGTAGAATTCTCATAGAATTGTTTTTCATCTTTACACATGCATGCGCATAATGAGCAGACTGTATCATGTACCATTTGCATGTTAGTGACACAACATGGCCGCCCACACTGGGAGCCCCTCCTGTTGCTGGGGACATAGTGCCCGTTAGGAGCATTTTTTGCACAAAATGGTATTGTTTCCCCCAACCAGAGTGTGGGCTCTATTAACCTGCACTTCCACTGGGGTAAACTTTTCTCACTGATAGGTGCCATCTCTAGTGAAGCTATAGGATGCCTTCTACACTCCTTATTATTTTCACACCAGTAGCAGAGACTGTAATCCCATAAAGGGATGGTTGCACTGACGGGGTTAAACCAGCAGCTGCAGCAAATAGTCAGAATGAAAGTGAAAGGAGCAGATTCAGGAAAGCAGTTGAATAACAGGAAAGCATTTATATTATAGATAATAATGCTCCTTGCAGCCAAGCAACAGGGTGGGGAAGGGGGTTAAACTCAAGATCATTTAGTGATAGTAAAGTGCAGGTCAACCCTAAAAGAAATATTAACACTTAAAAAAAAAAATAGTATTATTATGGCAAAGAGTTGCTGTAATTCCCTCCCTCAGGTTTAACTATAATTTCTGGCTCCGTTTTTCCTCACCCTTTTTATGTCAGAGGTTTAGTAAACGCACAGTGGTTTACTTGCCCTTTACATGGGTTACCTATTGAAACGTGTTAAAACAGAGTAGTATAGACTCATTTCAGAACTCCAGCTATAGCCCTATACAGGCCCAAATGGAGCATACAATATGCTGAGCTCCCTATATTAGCCCCCCCTGTACACCCTGATGATATCTCTATATCTTTAGCTGTATTGTTCAAAGTAGAATCTGAAAATATCATATTACAATCTTGCAGTTCCATGAAGGGATGATGCTCAATATCAGGTTGTTCCCCTGCCTGTAACTGGGCTGGATGATGGTGCAGGCAGAACAGGGGGAGGGTTCTCTGATCCGCTACAATAGCATAATGTATAAAAGTGACTCCCCCATGCTCTGAGACCTGCTAAATGGGTAAAACATAGTGCAAAAATAGAAAAAGCTAGCACCATCCACATTAACTGTACATGAAAGAGATTGAGAATGTAGGGGTAACGTGCAACTGAAGTGAAATTGTATGGCAGAAAAAGGAGAAGGAAAATACAGGAATATACTCTCGGAGGGTTATCCCTGTATAGACTTCAGGACACTGCACCGAAAACCCCAAAAAAGAGGGTGTAATTATTGTCAGGTAAGTTTCTTGATCAGGTGTGGTATAAAAATTAAGACTTAACTTTTATTATTAACTTTTTTTTAAAAAATTAAGTTTATCGAGGACAAAACCCTATTAAAAAACACGTAAGGTGAAATACAACTCAAAAGAAAACTCTAACAAAATGTAAGGCTGCTTAGAGTTAACCTGCTTTCTAAGATTCGCTGCAAAGTTTCATCTTACAAAGTAACCGTTATAACTTGATTCTCCCAGGCCTGTGAGGGCAATTCAAGGGAGATTGAAAAGTATCTGAAACTATTGTTGCAAAAATGTTACCATACAAGGAAGCAGAGGATTCAGTTTCCTTATGATCCAAAGTAACTGCTTAACCACAAGGGGGATTCAAACCCCGTTGTTATTAAATGAGAAATGCACTTCTCTTTAGGTATAGAGCTATAGTTAAGTAATTTAGGTGTGCCAACACCCCGCAGTGAAGTGAAGTTAGCCCCAGCTTTAAGCCCAGTTTCTCGTTTCTAGATTGTAACACCCACGCTTATTAAAATGCACATCAATCGTGCAACCCTTTCAACCCACCCTTCCAACCACAGAGCCCCACATCAACACCCGTTCATTCCCCCCTTCAAGCCCGATGCGCGTTTCGCTCCTATACACGTGGAGCTTTCTCAAGGACTAGCGCGCGCCCCCACATTGCCGGCTTTTAAATTTCCCATATCGCTTGCTATTGGACAGATCGCGTCCTCCTCGGGACTTCCCCTATGACGTCACTAAAGGACCCGGACTGCACCATCCATTTCAGCTCCTCATAGACAGGGAAATATGAATCATCAGTGAAAGCTGACAGAGGGGGCGCTATATTATCTAACAAGAAATAGAATTGATTAAAGAACAGAAATGATTGGGATATCATGAGTTAAAAGTGAAATAAATTTGTGATGAGCAGTATGAATAGAATAAATTGATAATAAGAAATGAATGAATTGAAAGCTAGAAATGAAAAATAAAAAACAAGTGATTGTTAGGTGTCAGTTAATCTAGAAAAACATTTAGGGTAATACTTTTGTTCAGGCCATTGGGGGATAGTGAATTTAATAAAAAAATCCACTCACTCTCTTTTTTAAGAAGGGCTTTGTCAAGATCACCACCCCGCAATCCTAGGCTGATTTTGCTAAGCCCGGACATTCTCAGCCCCACACTTTTACCCTCGTGTTTTTCATAAAAGTGTCTGGCAATGGGGGTAATTTTTGTATTACTGCCGGCATCTGTGTTTGAGTGTTCAATATTCCTGACATGTTCGAGTAATCTGTCTTTCAGCATTCTATTTGTTTTTCCCACATATTGTTTGCCACAAGGACAGGTAATGAGGTAAATGATGCTTTCTGAGCGACAGTTGAAAAAATCCTTCACTTCATGTCTAGTGTTAAACCTATCCACTACAGAATTGAGGTTATGTATATATTTACAAGCTTTGCAGCGGCCACACGTAAACGTCCCCTTTATATTTGTGGTATTAGTATGAACGGAGGATTGGAAGTGACTGGAGACGAGTTTATCCCTCAAATTAGGGGATCTCCTGCAGCATGTACTTGGGAATTCTCCCACATATTTTCGCAGAGTGGTATCCGTACGTAACACATGCCAATGTCTTTTTAGGATGGTGATGATTTGAGGCCATTGAGGTGCTAACAAACCGTATGCACTCTTCAGATGATTGGGTCTTCCTCTGGCCTGTCTTCAAGAGGTTGGTACGCTTGAGACCACAGGCACGATGATAGGCCTGTTTTACTATCCTTCCGCTGTAGCCTCTGTCTCTGAGCCTTATCATCAGTTCCTTAGCTCTTTTTACAAACAGGGTGTGTTCAGAGCAATTGCGTCTAAGTTTAACAAACTCACCGTATGGAATTGCTTTTTTAGTAGAATTTAAATGATGGCTCTGAAAATGTAAGATAGAATTGGTTGCCGTAGGTTTTCTGTATAGGTCAGTTGTAAGCCCACCATCAGCCATAATGTAGATGGAAATATCAAGAAAATCAATTTTATGAGTATTATAAGTATGGGTGAGTTTGATATTAAGGCTATTCTCATTTAATTTCAGAAGGAAATCATCTAGTAATTCTGTCGTGCCTGGCCATAAGAAAAACAAATCATCGATGTAACGAAACCAGTCTAAAACAAATTGAGTGTAGTGTGTTAATTCATCATTGAAAACCCAATTTGCTTCCCACCAACCCAGAAATAGGTTGGCATATGTAGGGGCAAACGCAGCTCCCATTGCCATACCACGTTGTTGCAAATAGAATTTGTTGTTAAAAATAAAAAAATTATGTGTCAAGCAAAATTGTGTAATGGATATGATAAAGTCAATGTATTGAGGGTCCCAGTTGCTCTCCGTCTCAAGAAAGAACCTTATGGCCATTAGGCCAAATTTGTGCAGAATACATGTATATAAGGACTCAACATCACATGTTACCAGGATTGTACCAGGTGGTACCTTAACATTCTCAATTTTTGATAATAAGTCGCTCGTATCACGTGTGTATGAGGGTAAATTACACACAAACGAGCGCAATTTTTTATCAATATATATGCTCGCCTGTTCGCATAAATTCCCGTTCCCTGACACTATGGGTCTCCCAGGGGGTTTCGTAATATTCTTATGAATCTTTGGTAACATGTAGAAAGTAGGAGTCCTAGAGTGTGTGTTTTTTAAAGCTTTGAATTCAGGTTTAGTGAGTAGCCCCGTTTGATAGCCGTCTAAAATAATATCATTATATGACTCGCGAAAGGCAAAAGTTGGATCATGATGCAGTTTACTATAGCATTTGGTATCAGTTAACTGTTTGAGTGCCTCAGCTATATATAAAATTTTTGGCCAGATCACAACATTGCCCCCTTTGTCCGATGGTTTAATAACTACATCATCCCACTTTTTAATTTGTGAGATAGCAATTCTCTCCCCTTGGCTTAAATTAGAGGATCCTGTACTCGGTAATTTAAGAAAATCACTCATCACCAGCTCTCCAAAGGTAGTCACAGCAGAGCTCGTATTTTTTGGAGGCATGAAAGTGCTCTTAGGTTTGATGACTGAGTGAGTATCACGATTTTCTAAGAGGAGATCATTAAGATCAGATAGAGCTTCCAAGAAATTAATATCTTGTTCGGCAATAGCTAAATCGTGAGGGTTGGAACGATCGGAAATTGCTGCTAAGGGATTACAAAGGTCACTTAGTGAAAGTTCGGAGTCTCTATCAAAATGTTTTTTGAGAAGTAGTTTACGGCAAAAAGAAAATAGATCTTTATAAAGTTCAAATTTAGAAACATTGCAACTTGGAGAGAAAGAGAGACCTTTTGAGAATACACTAGACTGATCAGAAGTCAAAATATGGTCACTTAGATTAACAATAGTTAATAACGGCGTCCCCTGAATCGTGTTCTGCCTTGTTGGGGTTCCCACTGATTTTGCCTGGGATAGGCCCACCTCTCTCTGTCTCTTAAATTTCTTTCCCCCCCTCCGTATTCTCTTTTTCTTAAAAAAGAGGGCTGAGAAGTAATTGGGGTTACTTGAGACGGTGTTTCCACATTGATTGATGTGGTTTCAGAGTCAGATAGTTCTGATGCAGAGGTGGTTACTTGGAGGGATTTCCCCCCATACGATTTTCTGATAGGTTTGGACCATTTGTACACCATACCAACATCATAATCATGAATATCCCTTAAATATTTAAACGATCGATCTCGGTGTTAATGCGAACTAATTCTTTGGTTACCATATCCTGATCTTTTATGGCCTGAAGTTTATCTTCAATCTCTTTAATTTGAATAGTTAGCTCAGAAACGACTTTCTTTTCATAGTCAGATAGTAATTGTACCAACTGTAGAGAGCACTGATGTAATGTCTTTTCCCATTCGGACTTAAAACTCGGATCGATCATCTCAAATGAGGGAAAGACCTTAATACGTAGCCCCCGGGGAATAACATTATTGTCCATATATTTTTGATATGAACAGGAGGTCCACCACGATTTGGTTAATTTTAGTTGTTTAGTTTGATATTCTTGAATCAAAGTTCTCCAATTCTGATTTGGATCACTTTCAAATGGAACACTGGCTGAGAAAACATCTGATGCCTGATTGTTCCATTTATCAAACCGAGACTGAATATTATACATAACCTCAATTCTGTAGTGGATAGGTTTAACACTAGACATGAAGTGAAGGATTTTTTCAACTGTCGCTCAGAAAGCATCATTGAAAAAGCTAGCACCATCCACATTAACTGTACATGAAAGAGATTGAGAATGTAGGGGTAACGTGCAACTCGAACATGTCAGGAATATTGAACACTCAAACACAGATGCCGGCAGTAATACAAAAATTACCCCCATTGCCAGACACTTTTATGAAAAACACGAGGGTAAAAGTGTGGGGCTGAGAATGTCCGGGCTTAGCAAAATCAGCCTAGGATTGCGGGGTGGTGATCTTGACAAAGCCCTTCTTAAAAAAGAGAGTGAGTGGATTTTTTTATTAAATTCACTATCCCCCAATGGCCTGAACAAAAGTATTACCCTAAATGTTTTTCTAGATTAACTGACACCTAACAATCACTTGTTTTTTATTTTTCATTTCTAGCTTTCAATTCATTCATTTCTTATTATCAATTTATTCTATTCATACTGCTCATCACAAATTTATTTCACTTTTAACTCATGATATCCCAATCATTTCTGTTCTTTAATCAATTCTATTTCTTGTTAGATAATATAGCGCCCCCTCTGTCAGCTTTCACTGATGATTCATATTTCCCTGTCTATGAGGAGCTGAAATGGATGGTGCAGTCCGGGTCCTTTAGTGACGTCATAGGGGAAGTCCCGAGGAGGACGCGATCTGTCCAATAGCAAGCGATATGGGAAATTTAAAAGCCGGCAATGTGGGGGCGCGCGCTAGTCCTTGAGAAAGCTCCGCGTGTATAGGAGCGAAACGCGCATCGGCTTGAAGGGGGGAATGAACGGGTGTTGATGTGGGGCTCTGTGGTTGGAAGGGTGGGTTGAAAGGGTTGCACGATTGATGTGCATTTTAATAAGCGTGGGTGTTACAATCTAGAAACGAGAAACTGGGCTTAAAGCTGGGGCTAACTTCACTTCACTGCGGGGTGTTGGCACACCTAAATTACTTAACTATAGCTCTATACCTAAAGAGAAGTGCATTTCTCATTTAATAACAACGGGGTTTGAATCCCCCTTGTGGTTAAGCAGTTACTTTGGATCATAAGGAAACTGAATCCTCTGCTTCCTTGTATGGTAACATTTTTGCAACAATAGTTTCAGATACTTTTCAATCTCCCTTGAATTGCCCTCACAGGCCTGGGAGAATCAAGTTATAACGGTTACTTTGTAAGATGAAACTTTGCAGCGAATCTTAGAAAGCAGGTTAACTCTAAGCAGCCTTACATTTTGTTAGAGTTTTCTTTTGAGTTGTATTTCACCTTACGCGTTTTTTAATAGGGTTTTGTCCTCGATAAACTTAATTTTTTAAAAAAAAGTTAATAATAAAAGTTAAGTCTTAATTTTTATACCACACCTGATCAAGAAACTTACCTGACAATAATTACACCCTCTTTTTTGGGGTTTTCGGTGCAGTGTCCTGAAGTCTATACAGGGATAACCCTCCGAGAGTATATTCCTGTATTTTCCTTCTCCTTTTTCTGCCATACAATTTCACTTCAGTTGCACGTTACCCCTACATTCTCAATCTCTTTCATGTACAGTTAATGTGGATGGTGCTAGCTTTTTCTATTTTTGCACTATGTGTGTTTATATTATGGAAAATGTGCTTTTTTAAAAAATTTTAGACATTTAGAAGCCTATATCTTGTTACAGAATTGGAATTACACAAAAATTCTACCATATTTTGAAAGCTTAGATTGTCCTGAAAAAAACGATATATTGTTTTCCTGGTTAAACTAAAAGTCCCCACCGAGGAAAGGCCCCTAAAGTGAAACAGTGCAAAATGTTCAAAAACTATCTGGCAATACAAGTTCCGCTTTGTCCAAAAATGGCTGGCAGTGAAAGGGTTAATGTGAGATGGGTTGGGCTAAAATTGAGTCCATTGGCAAGTGAGTTGGGGGTGGGGGATCCAATTTGGTCGCCATCTGCAGAAAGTAGGAATGTGGGTGTTAGTGTATTTGTGAAAGGTAATAAAACCAAAGTCCTTAGTTATTCTGTTTTAGAGCCAGGTAGGCTGCTATTAGTTAATCTGAAATATTTTGACATTTGTTTTAGGTTGTTTCATGTTTATGCACCAGTAGACAGAAATGCCAGGAGTTGGAGTTGTTTGAAAAAATAATGTTTAATCTTCCTGGGAGGGGTCCAGTTAGAATTGATTTTTGCTTTGCTTCTTAGACCTGAGCTTGTATTGCTCAGAAGATTGGCTCAGATAACCTTTTATCTACATAATAATATGCCTGGCAGCCTTCCATGTCTGGAACGTGTCTGCAAATGTTCTGCGCAACAGGAAATCATGCCTGATGGTCAGGATGTGGCCCAACAGCTTTAGCTACAGAGGGAAGTGAAAATGGTCATGGTAGTCCTGCTTCTCTGGGTGTCTTGCTTTAACACAGGTGACGCTTAATTACTTTATCCAATAAAATGATTGTCTTATTCTGTATATTAATGTGTTAACCAATGAAATTACAAAGGTAATAATGCGTAATTACTTATGCTAATGATGTTTATTCAAAGGTATAAAGAATATGTCATGAGGGAGGGGGGACACACAAATTTGTGAGAAGCTGATGAATGCTGGACTGCTGTTCTATGTGTGGCGCCCCGCATCAATAAATTTCCTTTTGTGAGTGAGCATTGCAAAATCTCTTCTTCTGTCATTCCATGGAAGTGACCTTTGAGTTGGCGACGAGGATGGGATGCACTGTGCCTTGGGACAGAACCTGGAATTATTGACCATAACTGAGTACAAACTGGGCCCATAGGGTAAGCTTTTACCTCATTTTGTGCTCATGTGTTGGTCACTATTCATTCTGTCCTTGGGTAAGGCTGCATCCTAATCGCTACTCTATGGAATAATTTACATGTAATGTTTGCCCCCTGGGTATTTTGTTATCCTGGAATAAGTTGCCTCATGAGAATAGGAAGGGAAAGATCATCTGCTGATGGAGATAAAGATAAAAAGCGGCTCTGTGTATATGAATATGACCCTATATTTGTGCTTTGTCTGATTGTTACGGTTGGTGTCTAGTGATGGGCGAAATGTTTTGCCAGGCATGGATTTGCGGCGAATTTCCACGTTTCGCCATTGGCGGATTGTTTCGCGAAATGGATGAAAAAATTTGCCACAGAAAAATTCACTGTGCGTCCAAAAATTGTCACCTGCAACAAAAGAATAGCTGCGGGCAACAAAAGAATAGCCGCGGGCGACAAAGGAATAGCCACGCGACAAAAGAATAGCCGCGGGCGACAAAAGAATAGCCACGCGACAAAAGAATAGCCGCGGGCGACAAAAGAATAGCCACAGGTGACAAAAGAATAGCCATGGGTGACAAAAGAATAGCCACGGGTGACAAAAGAATAGCCACGCGACAAAAGAATAGCCGCGGGCGACAAAAGAATAGCCACGCTACAAAAGAATAGCCACGGGCGACAAAAGAATAGCCGCGGGCGACTAAAGAATAGCCGCAGGTGACAAAAGAATAACCGCGGGCGACAAAAGAATAGCCACGCGACAAAAGAATAGCCGCGGGCGACAAAAGAATAGCCGCGGGCGACAAAAGAATAGCCACGCGACAAAAGAATAGCCGTGGGTGACAAAAGAATAGCCACACGACAAAAGAATAGCCGCGGGCGACAAAAGAATAGCCAAGCTACAAAAGAATAGCCACGCGACAAAAGAATAGACGCGGGCGACAATTTTTTTTGACGTGCGACATTTTCGCTGTTCGCGAATTTTTCGGTGAAGCGAAATGGAACAGATTCGCTCATCACTATTGGTGTCTTTTGAAGTCCTGTTTGAAACTTATGTGTTGCTAGGCCAGCTCGGGAATTGCATTAGGGTGTAACAAAGGACTGTAAAGTGTTAATTATAAAACCTTGAAAATTGAAAGTTTTTTCCAAATTATAGGTGTGAATTCCACCCTAGGCTATAACACTGTCTTGAGCACCAAATTATAGTAGTACTGCTACAGACAGACCTGTTGCCTAAAGTTCCTGTAACAACTGGTTTGGCGATTTTGGCAACCGCACTGACGGAAGAGTATACAGGAAAGGTAGTATGTTTTGAAGAGGATTAATGCCACCTTTAATGATCTGAGTAAAGTGTTAAAGAGAAAGAAGTGTTAAAGAGTATAAGAGAAAGAGAATTTGATCAACCACTATAAAGAGAGTATTACAGGGTCAGGTGGTTGATCTGAACTACCTTCTAATAAGTGAGAAAGTAACAGAGCCTAGAAGGTAGATACGCAGGGACAGATATGGGGAACAATAGATCTAGGGTGGCAGAATACCCAGATGGTAAAAAGGTAACCATAAAGGAATGGCATTTGTTTACTGCCCAAGTGGTTAATACGGTCCCGAAAGAGCCTAGTTGCAATATAGCCCCTTGTGCATTAATGGTTAAGAAACATGGAGTTGCAACTGTTAAGTTTATGGCAGCATGGCATAAGTGGACCACATGGGCTACTAATGACCCAGATATGATTTGGCCATAATGTATAATGTAGCTTGTGTAAGGTTTCTAGAAACTCGTAAGGTTCCCTATGATAGTGAATAGGGAATGTTCAACGGCAAAGAGGAGGCCGATGCTTGTAAAGATCCAAATTCACCACCTCCTCCTCCTTATTCAGGGAAAGATCAGGGACAGAAAGGAAAGAGACCTGAAAGATTATATGTACATTTGACATCTGATTGCCAATCAAAGGATGATAGTGATAGTAATGTAGATTTGATGGTTGCTGTGAATCCTAAACTGTATGCTAAGGCTACTGATGTTCCAGTGTTGCAACCAACACCCTTAAAAGCAGAGGCTAAGGCTGAGTCTACTGATTTAATTGACTTGGAACCACAGATGTTAGAATCCAAGCAAAAGAAAGAGTTAGAGGTTTGTCATGATATAGGCCTGTAAGCCAATCTCCTCTTGCTCACTCTAAAAAGGGGAGGTGTCATAATACTGACAAGCGCTGATGGCTGATAAGCGCCTTGCCATGTGGGGGAGGGGATGCCCGGCTCTATGCCCCGGCTGATAAGCGCCTTGCCATGTGGGGGAGGGGATGCCCGGCTCTAATCCCTGGCTGATAAGCGCCTTGCCATGTGGGGAAGGGGATGCCCGGCTCTATGCCCCGGCTGATAAGAGCCATGCCATGTGGGGGATGGGATGCCCGGCTCTAAGCCCCGGCTGATAAGAGCCATGCCATGTGGGGGAGGGGATGCCCGGCTCTAAGCCCCGGCTGATAAAGCCATGCCATGTGGGGGAGGGGATGCCCGACTCTAAGCCCCGGCTGATAAGAGCCATGCCATGTGGGGGAGGGGATGTCCAGCTCTAATCCCCGGCTGATAAGAGCCATGCCATGTAGGGGAGGGGATGTCCAGCTCTAATCCCCGGCTGATAAGAGCCATGCCATGTGGGGGAGGGGATGTCCAGCTCAATCCCCGGCTGATAAGAGCCATGCCATGTAGGGGAGGGGATGTCCAGCTCTAATCCCCGGCTGATAAAAGCCATGCCATGTGGGGGAGGGGATGCCCGGCTCTAAGCCCCAGCTGATAAGAGCCATGCCATGTAGGGGAGGGGATGTCCGGCTCTAATCCCCGGCTGATAAAAGCCATGCCATGTGGGGGAGGGGATGCCCGGCTCTAAGCCCCAGCTGATAAAAGCCATGCCATGTGAGGGAGGGGATGCCTGGCTCTAAGCCCCGGCTGATAAAAGCCATGCCATGTGGGGGAGGGGATGCCCGGCTCTAATCCCCGGCTGATAAAAGCCATGCCATGTGGGGGAGGGGATGCCCGGCTCTAATCCCCGGCTGATAAAAGCCATGCCATGTGGGGGAGGGGATGCCCGGCTCTAAGCCCCAGCTGATAAAAGCCATGCCATGTGAGGGAGGGGATGCCTGGCTCTAAGCCCCAGCTGATAAAAGCCATGCCATGTGAGGGAGGGGATGCCCGGCTCTAAGCCCCAGCTGATAAGAGCCATGCCATGTGGGGGAGGGGATGCCCGGCTCTAAGCCCCGGCTGATAAGAGCCATGCCATGTGGGGGAGGGAAAGCCCACATGGGGGTGACTTAGAGTTCACATCAGGACCCATTATAGGTGATGTGGAGGTCACACCATAACCGAAACTCAAAAACATTTATTTTTCCAGAACCCATACCATTTATACTAGAGGTACCAAAACCTGAGTATATGTTTCATTTAGTACAGCCTGTCATACGAGTCCAAACAGGACTGGCTTTGGGCACTGGGTTGGTCAGTAGGAATATCTGGGCAGGGGAGTGATGTTTAGTCTGTATGGGACCGGTGGGATCATATAAAACTGATACATTTAATCTCATCTTTCTATTATGTTCCCATAAGGAGTTATGGACATTATATTACTCAGGGGGTCATAAAATTCACACTGTGTCCTGCTAATGGCCACACCCCTTACATTCCTGAGGGAGGGGGGCGTGTCCAGTTACCTGATGTCCCTGCACACTGGGATAAATAGTCAGCTCTTCTGACTCCAAGTTGGATTTACTTTGCAGGACCAATTTCAATTGGAGGTTTATCCCGTGGTTTTCCCTTGCCTCCAGGACTAGAAGGACTTTGCTTGGTACAGTATAGGACTTCTATGTTTTTCCCTTTTATTTTACAAAACTATTTGTACTTATTTTAACGTATGTCCTATTTGTAAAATCTTGTACATACGCACTGTTATACCTTTTATAATAATAAATATAAAATGTAATAAGTTTGTCCTTGATGCTCTAAAGCGTACCTACCCTCCGAGTGTGTAACTGGGTGCCTTAACCCTCTGCATGCTGTATGCTGATTAACCCGTTGACTGCTGGTAAGGAGAGTGTGAGTGTCAGTTCCCTACATTAACCCTTTCTCTACTAGAGTGCTTGGCATCTCTCATCGCCAGTGTAAGAAGCATGAGAGTGGGGGCAGCAAGTTGTGTATGAGTTTGTGGGTGTTGGTTGGTCTTTGGGGTGCTGTGCCGCTAGTCTGAGCTGGGTGCCAGGTGTGTGGGACTGAGCAAATGACCCTCTAGACAGCGGTGGTATAATCGTGACAGAAGTATTGATCTTATGACTTGGGGCTTCCAAGATCTCTTGATAGTTAGAAATGAAAGCAGCGGCATTAGGATCATCATGATCCCACTGAGGAGAAGCCCAGGCAACAGCCTTTACGAAGAGCAGAGCAATAATGTAGGCAACTTTAGATTTTAGACTTATCAGTAAGCATAAACTGAATCTTGATTCAGAAACCCACGGCAGGAATCGGGATCCCCTGTATAATGAAGATGGGCAAGAATCTTTAGCCGCTCCAACACAAAGAACAACTGGTGACAACTGGTGTTGGTGGCTGAGGAGGCGGAGCTGGAATTCCCAGAGAGACTTGGAGGTTCCAGGCAAACGGCTGAGCCAGCAGCTACACCTTGCCTAACTGTCAGTCTGTGTAGCAGGAACCCTGAGGAAAGCTTGAAAGATCCCTACAGTGCCCACTGGCCTTCACTAACGCCCTTTTGAGGGCTACGAACAAGGAGCAACTAATTTAATTCCTTATACTGTAAGCACCTTCATTTTTTTCAACAGACAGGCTAAAAGTCACTGTGCAAGAACATTACAGAAGTCGCTGCCATCTCTCTACATGCCGTTTGTTAGGAAATTAAGCATCCAGTGTATAAAGCTTCTCATTGTTCCCTTCCCATTTCTTGTAAATGATTCTTTTAGTATAAATGACCTTTAACTCAGTTATCGTAAAACTACTTTTCTGAAAACTACCATTTCCCTGCAACTTGGAGGCTGCATCACTCTGGGGCCAACACAGACTTGAATAAATCCCACTGCAAAGTCCATATTGTGTTGCCAAAAGCTCATTAACTGTACTTTTCTATAATTACCGCCTGCCTCAAGTAGGGGTTAAACTTCGCACAGACTTATGCGATATTTAGTGCGCCTAAGTGTTTGTGAATCATGCGTTAGTATTATTTCTATGTGACAGTTGCCGCGATGCGTTAAAAATAATGCATTGCAGTAATGCGCTATTCAACACTATCGCATGCGATATTACTTTGGTGAATCAAGCGATATTTATCACATGCTTTTTAACAAAAAAAAGCATGCGATAACGCTTATCGCACTTTAGTGAATCAGCCCCAATGTTCCTTCCCAGACATGCTGATTTGCATATGCAAAGTGATTAACACTCAGTTCAGAGTTTGGGCTCTCACTATTATAAACAGGCTGTGTATGGAACCCCCAGGCTGCTCAGCAACCCTTTGCTTTGGTCAGTGTAATGCAAGTGTTAGAGAGAGTCATTTGTAGAAGGATAGAATTCAGAATGTGTTTTGGTTAGAAAAAGCCCCAATTATCTTCTGAGCTGATATTTTGGGGGATGGGGATATGGGAATATTTGGGAGTCTGTTGTAAACAAGTTATGTCTGAATACTGAGCTAAAGCTTGTTTTTATTGATATCCTGTAATACAATGTGTATAATAGGGCAGCGCTAGTTTATATGTACCTGTACCCATGATGCACCTGTGTCTCTGTGCCAATGGGATTCATTTTTAGATTCCACCTAGTTCTCTATAGAGGTGGAAGAAAAAATTATATACACAAGAGAACTGACCAATGAGAATGCTAATTAGATTCCCAGCACTATATCAGCCATTTTGATATTATCTTACATATAGAGATAATGATGTCATTTTCCCGTCATTATATGGCACAGGAATCAGACATGGGGATAAAGGGACAGACTTGTTCAGTGCTGGGAAACTGTGCTTATTGCTCCCAACTCCAATTGCAGGAACAGAGAACAGGGAGCCAGATTTATACAGATCAGCTGGGATTCTCATTGGAGGATTCTTTTGCATTTCAATGCTGCCAATGCGGGCCCTAGAGAGCTGGGAAAGTTTTATTAAACAATGCAAAAACACTAAAACCCACATTACATTACAGGGCAACACAGGAACCAGTGCAGTCTGCATATTATGATTTTAATTATTAATCAGCTTCTATTGCAGATATTACCTGATGTGCTGTTTTGATAATTTACTACGTTCCCTAAGCTCCGCCTCCCAACAGCAGCCCAGAGCAAACTGAGCATGTGCAGGAGCCAAATCTTATAAAAGATGGTCTAACAAAGTAACAACATGGAGGCCCCCTTGGACAACTTTGAAAGCATAAATTATTACTTTAATTAGACCTCTCAATCCCTGGGCTTGTGCAGTAAGTTCATAATGTGTATATCTATGTTCAGTATACAAAATACAGCATTTCTAATGATTTTCAAATTTTAAACTTTTTCGTTCTCCTTTAACATGCCAAACAATGAGCAAACACAAGCCAACACAGTTGGTCAGGCCCAGGGAGTATGTTCTCACTGCTTTTACTTAATATTCAGAGTAAAGGTGCAAATCTGTTTCTATGAAAAACATAAATCTAATCATGGCATTTCCATAGCTAAAACACATACAGATACATTATGTTTAATAGCAATTATCTCCCTTATTTCCCAGGACATATATGTAGGTGAAAAGTGAGTGAGGTGTGGGGGATGAAAAGGGAGGCCATTTTACAAACTGGTTATGGATTCAATAGAGTGGGGGTGTGGCCTTAAATGTCCTGCCTTTTGAACACTGGGAGGAATAAGTAGCAACAAATTAAATCTGTGTTATTCTATTAAAATTATTGCGCAGTTTAAACATTGAGTTTGTGGAGTTAATATGTTTCTTCTCATTGGTGCTGATGAGAATGAGGTCACTGGCCCATTTCCCAATGCTTCCTTGGCTCCCCAGAATCCTTTGCTTCTCCTCAGGGCCACTGTCTTCCAGGTCATCCACCACCACCAGGACTCGGTCCTTCCCTGGAATATGGGCAAATGCAACACACAGAGGGGAACATGTCAGATAATCACATTCATAGGTCTCAGTGCGACTGCACCAACTCATTCACTGCATCAATGTGATGGATTTATAGACTTTCCCCATATGTAATAAAAGACACTAAGTTTGCCCAGGAGCAGTAACCCATAGCGACCAATAAGATATTTGCTTTTAAACAGGCCATTTCTCCAAAACTTAGGAAGTTTAAACAGATGTTTATTTCCATGAATCCTCTTTATTTTACACGAACAGGAAGTGCTCCAGCAGCCATTTTAGGAGCATTGGCATCCATTTTCACATTTTACTTACTTGCATCTTGGAAAAACAATAATGTGCTTAAGTTGTCCTTGAATGTGTGTGAAATAGAAAACAATTATGTGATTAACTTCCCCTTGAAAATGTGTCAAGAACAGGCTGTCACTGTCTATTCTAGATCTTCAGTTTTTTACAGTAAAACTCTAAAAATCCGAGTAATAAAAGCCTCCATAGGACATAAACTTGGCGTGTTTTTTGTCAGTCTAAAAAAGTTACATAAAGTTTTATAAATCTCGAACATTCGTGGTTTTTAATCGTATACTGCCAAAAAACACATACGTAAATCTTGAAAAAACATATAGAAAGATTTGAACTTTTCTTTAGAGAAGGAGTAAATGGGCCCCTTAGTGTCTTTTCTTACATAACCCCATAAATTGCTAATTTGTTGTTTATCTCTATCTCTGGTTTAATGTTATGTGATTAGATGATTCTGTGAATAAGAAATGAAAAAAAGAATGAAACCGAGGATTTGTCAGTAAGTCCCTCACTGTGGGAGTGTGAGAGGGAGCCCAGCGACTTACCCAGCTGATTGGCTAAATACTCCAGCTCCTCATCATACAGAGAGCCCGGCACATCAGTGACATTAATCCTCCCTCTGTTCTTGGTGTGATACAGGATCCCGACCGAGCAGCGAGACACCTCCTCCCAGAACTGACTCCTCCCACTGTTAGAGATGTGACAGGGTCTGACCTCCTCAACATGGCCGCTAAACTCTGATATAAGGAACCTGTGCAGCCACCGGTAATCATCTTCTGCTGATCTGGAGAATATCCCGACCTTCTGCTTCTCTTTAGTTGGTTGCACTATTTCACTGCTAAAGCTGCCCTGTTTGAATATAAACAGCGTGTAACTATGCAAATAAATGCCGCTGAGTATTCCTTTATCCTGCATGACACACAATTTATGAAAAAATTAAAGGGGCACTAAACCCTGCTGCACAGCGCTGCTCAACCAAATGTTACTCAGCTGTTGCTGCACTACAAATCCCAGAATAATGTAACATATAATGAAGGGTGAGGCATGCTGGGAGCTGTAGTCCAGCAACATCAGGGTTGTATTCTTAAAGCAATATTGCACAATAAAACTTTCCCAGCTCTCTAGGGCCCGCATTGGCAGCATTGAAATGCAAAAGAATCCTCCAATGAAAATCCCAGCTGATCTGTATAAATCTGGCTCCCTGTTCTCTGTTCCTGCAATTGGAGTTGGGAGCATTAAGCACAGTTTCCCAGCACTGAACAAGTCTGTCCCTTTATCCCCATGTCTGATTCCTGTGCCATATAATGACGGGAAAATGCCATCATTATCTCTATATGTAAGGTACCAGCAAGGGGCCTGACACAGTGCTGGGAATCAGCATTCTCATTCGTCAATTTTTTTGCATTTTTAATGAGGTTTTTCATCAGTAGAATTCTCATTGGTGGGAAGCAGTTGGACAGTGTTAAGGTTCGATTTACATACCCTTTGAAAGGGTTGTAAACCCAACTGCAACACTGTCCCACTATGTCCCCTAGTGATCTATAGAATTTTACTTAAAAAAAAATTAATCTAAAAAATTTGCCACTAAGAACTCTAACTAATCAAAAAAAAGCCCAATGAGAATGCTGATTCCCAGCACTGTGTCAGGCCCCTTGCTGGTACCTTACATATAGAGATAATGATGGCATTTTCCCGTCATTATATGGCACAGGAATCAGACATGGGGATAAAGGGACAGACTTGTTCAGTGCTGGGAAACTGTGCTTAATGCTCCCAACTCCAATTGCAGGAACAGAGAACAGGGAGCCAGATTTATACAGATCAGCTGGGATTCTCATTGGAGGATTCTTTTGCATTTCAATGCTGCCAATGCGGGCCCTAGAGAGCTGGGAAAGTTTTATTGTGCAATATTGCTTTAAGAATACAGCCCTGATGTTGCTGGACTACAGCTCCCAGCATGCCTCACCCTTCATTATATGTTACATTATTCTGGGATTTGTAGTCCAGCAACAGCTGAGTAAAGTTTGGTTGAGCCGCGCTGTGCAGCAGGGTTTAGTATCCCTTTAATATCAGTGAGTTGCTGTGGCTTTATACTTACCCAACTGTTCCATAGTTTTGCTGTCCAGGAACTTTTTCTCTGGTTGCCATCTATTAAATAGAAAGAAAAAAACATTTACAAATAACTAGTTAAAATTTTCAGGTGAAATATAAGTGTGTAGAAGGGACGTCAAGCACAGACTACTTGACAGCAAAAAAGAACAAATTAAAAATACAGTGATAAGACTAAAGGGAGCACATTCAGTGTAGGTGGGTGCTTATTATATACAAGAATGATGAGGATACTCAGGCACATCACAGGCTTATAGGTGTAATATAAGCATTTCCCCACTGGTATCACTATGCTATGTACAGAATGTGATTATTGTATGACTTAACCCTGCTATAACATACCTCCCAACATTTGAAAAATGAAAAGAGGGACAAAAAGATGTGGTGCGCGCGCAGTGCGGCAAATTTTTTGCCCATGCCCACTTTTGTGGCCACGCCCCAATTACCACACCCCATTTTTTTAAAAAATACTCCTTTTATATAGATGAAATGGCGGGATCAGACGCAAATGTGCTATACCCTCATACTGTACTACCTAAGGAAAACAATATAGCAACTCCTAGTAGCCCCCCCATACACAGTAGCCCCACCATACACAGTGTTCCCCCCATACACAGTAGCCCCCATACACAGGTGCCCCCCCATACACAGTAGCCCCCATACACAGGTGCCCCCCCCATACACAGGTGCCCCCCATACACAGTAGCCCCCATACACAGGTGCCCCCCCATACACAGGTGGCCCCCATACAGAGTAGCCCCCCATACACATTAGCCCCCCCCACAGTGTCCCCCATACACATTAGCCCCCCCATGTAGTATCCCCCATACACAGTGCCTCCATACATGCTTCTGCTTCTTCTTCAGCGTCTCCTCTCTATATGCGACTCCTTGTTCGGCGGAGCCAGGCCATTATAAGGTTGCGCCCGTGCGTGCGTGTGACGTCAATACGCACAGGCGCAACCATATAAAAGGGCCTGGCTCCGCCGAACAAGGAGCAGCATATAGAGAGAGGCAACTGAAGAAGAGGAACGCCTGACTGCAGCCAGCGCATCCCGCTGTCAGGGATGCCTCTGAAAAATTTGTTGCCCTGAATTTTTTTTGTTGCACATCAAATTGGGCGCAGTTGCGTCAAAAAGGGGCGTGTTGCGTCAAAAAAGGCCCGGTCACATCTAAAAAGCAAGGGCGACAAAAAAATTGATGCAGGTGACAAAAAAATTTGCGCGACAAATGTGTTTCGGGAATTTTCCCTGTTTTGCGCATTTTATGGCAAAGCGAAATGGGACAGATATGCTCATCACTATGTTTAACCACTAGTCTTTTTCAGGGGGTACATCAGTGGATGGATACAGCACCTTGCTTGTGAGATGTTTGCTGTTGTACACTAAGTCGCCTCTGACCCTGTGTCCCACTCCCAGCAGCTTTCTCATTTCTTCTGTGTTGTTCAGCCATACAGGGAGCCAGTTCTCTGTTATTCACATTTGCGCCTACAGGGAATGGAACCAATCAAGGTTAGTGTTACATTAAAACATTGTTGTATCAGTCATTGTGTCTAGGATAACAAATAAATGTTCACCCAGATCCCTCCTTACTAGATTCCTCCCAAATCTCCTACCTGGCCTTCAACTCCCAGTCACCACTCTAGGTCCCAAAGCAGCCAAAGACTTAGGGGCACATTTACTAAAATTCATTTTTTTTCTGGCCTTATAAACTCGAATAGTTTGTGCAAAAATTTTGAGTTTACATTAGAAAATCCCAAATTTTTTGAGTTGAAAGTATTGTAAAAACTTGAGCTTAAAGTCCAGATATAGCCCCTCCCATTTAGGTTTGGGGCCACCCAAATGCTGCTGTCCTGGGCATGCTCAGTTTAGTGCCAGGGATCTTCCTTCAGATAAACATTCTATAGACTCATAGAGAAGCACTTCTATTAAGAGACATAAGAGTTGTTTTTGTGCCGGTGCTACTGTACCTTGCTGATATCCAGGCTCTGGGAAATTTGTTTTTCTCTCCTTTATGTTGTAATTGCTGTTGATTTTGAGCTTTGTTGCTGTGTTTATTCTTTGCTTGATGTTCCCCAGCATCTCGCTCAGCCGGCCTTGGTCTCCCTTATCTGCTTGTGTGAGGAGCACCAGGTCACAGGCGTATTGCCCAATATTGTGCTCTGTGGGGAACCTGCCCTCTATACCATCAGCAACCACAATCACATTCTCCCTCCCTGGGAACAGAGAAAACAAAAGATAGAACAAAACATTGCGATTTAGCAACTGGAGTGTAGAATAAAGTGGGCAAACTGCAGAGATTAAGGCAACGTGCTATGTGTTCCACCCTCAGCCCTATAGTGTTTCATCATTCCATCTTTGCAGGTGATACAACTTTGTTTGACACTGATACAGCATCTGCATCCCACATTACATTTGTGCATATCATATGGTTGTGGGAATTGTGGGTTTCTCTAAAAATGCCCATTTGCACAACATTCAAATCATGAAGCACTAACATGTGCCTGAAGCCTTACTCACCAATGCAAACCAAATGTTGGAAGAAAGGATTCAAACATAATTTACCAGTTAAAGGGGGTGTAAACCCAACCATTTCCCACTGCGTCCCCTAGATTTGTTATAGAAGTTGCTGAAAAACATAATTATAGATGCAAAAGAATTGACCAATGAGAAAGCTGATTCCGAGCACTATGTCAGGCATCTTGCTGGTACCTTACATATAGAGATAATTATGTCATTTTTTTCCCTTCATTATATGTTACATTATTCTGGGATTTGTAGTCCAGCAACAACTGAGTAAAGTTTGGTTGAGCAGCGCTGTGCAGCAGGGTTTAGTGTCCCTTTAAGGTCAAACTAAGGAGTCTAGCACTAAAAGGCCTTTGTTACCCTAAAATAAGAGTTTGTAAAAGAACCTACTGTCATGGCCCGACGGGCCTTACCAGAAATTAAAGTAAAAAGGAAGCAGAAATATAGGCAGACAGAAATAATCCAGAATGTGGTGTCCAAGGGTTAAAAGGGCCAAGGTCAAGATTCAGGCACAAGTCAGGGCAGGCAGCAATCAACAAAGTCAGAATCAGATCAGAATAGTCCGGAACCAGAGAATCAATCAAAATGGCCACTTAGGAGCACCCAAGAACTATACTCGGGTAATGAACTTGGTCCCTTGGCATCCTTTTATTTTGTATTTTGCACCAATTCACAATGAGATGAGATCATGTGTTGGCGCATCGACGCATTGAATAATTAATTAATAGAAAAAATCAACTGACAAAACCGTTAGTAGCAGGCACTAAATGAATGCATAAGTTGTGTATAAAGCAGTGTGTTTTACCAGTTGTACCACATGGAGAGTTAGCATGAAATCTGGATACAGTGAGCATAATAAGCTCCTCATACCTATACAGGATGGTAAAGCCATACTGCCCTTTGTAACCATTTCTCTAGCGTCCAAACTGTTCCTTACCCAGTACTCCAGACATAAGTTTCAGGTCATTATTGGGATCATAAGTGATGTTTTCCCTCCCTCTATTCATGTGATACAGGATCCCGAATGTGCACTGAAACTTCAAGAACTCTTTGTGCTCAATGTTAGAGATGTTACAGGGTCGAACTTCATAAACCGGAGCCCTGAATTCTGATTTAAGGAGCTTTAGCAGCCACTGGTAATCACTCACTGCCGATCTGGAGAAGATTCCGATTCTCTGGGGTTCTGTAAGCTGGGCACAAATTACAAACTCCCACATTAAACAATAATTCAAAATAATGTTATACAAAAGGGGAAATAACATGAAAACAAAAAATGAATATGAGCTTCATCCATTTCAAATAAGAAACATTGAAAATTAATAATAAATATTGTGTACTGTTTCTGAAATAATCACATTACTCTTCCCTGTTCCCTCTGAGCTTTCAGCTCTAATAATTTATTTAACCACATGCAGCACAGACTAATGATGTGTAACAAAAATAGCTCTTATACTCAGCCTAAAAGAAGAGCGCTATATGAATGGGATGAGAAGTAACTTGACTTTTGCAGGTACGGAACCTCATTGATTACATTTAGCAAACATAATGAAAGTGCTCAAACCAGTACAGCAAATCGCCTGACAGCACAGGGAATGCAACACTTGCTGTGGGATAGCAGGTATAGTAGGGAGAGATGGTGCCTATAGTAGCAGTGGGGGGATAATAGCCTCTGGGGAGGGACTGTGGCTGTGGGTTAGCAGGTATAGTAGGGAGAGATGGTGCCTATAGTAGCAGTGGGGGATAATAGCCTCTGGGAAGGGACTGGGGCTGTGGGATAGCAGGTATAGTAGGGAGAGATGGTACCTATAGTAGCAGTGGGGGGATAATAGCCTCTGGGAAGGGACGGGGGCTGTGGGATAGCAGGTATAGTAGGGAGAGATGGTGCCTATAGTAGCAGTGGGGGGATAATAGCCTCTGGGAAGGGACTGGGGCTGTGGGATAGCAGGTATAGTAGGGAGAGATGGTGCCTATAGTAGCAGTGGGGGGATAATAGCCTCTGGGAAGGGACTGGGGCTGTGGGATGGCAGGTATAGTAGGGAGAGATGGTGCCTATAGTAGCAGTGGGGGGATAATAGCCTCTGGGAAGGGACTGGGGCTGTGGGATAGCAGGTATAGTAGGGAGAGATGGTGCCTATAGTAGCTGTGGGGGGATAATAGCCTCTGGGAAGGGACTGGGGCTGTGGGATAGCAGGTATAGTAGGGAGAGATGGTGCCTATAGTAGCTGTGGGGGGATAATAGCCTCTGGGAAGGGACTGGGGCTGTGGGATAGCAGGTATAGTAGGGAGAGATGGTGATGAAAGTAATGCTTTATATGACTTATGGGGCCCTGCTACTACTAAATATACCCCTCCCTGTTCTATTTGCTGAGCTGTAAGTATGACAGATGCTAGAAAGGGTTTGTTACTTACCAGTTCCAGTTCTGCTGCTTTTTCTTCTATTTTATTATTCTTGCATTCTGTATTTTAAAAAAAATATAAATAAAAATCTGAGATGCATTAACAAGCATATTGGCCCAACCCATTAGCAATATGAGACTGGTATGTGCTGATGCTAAAAAAAAAATCAAATATTAGTGTCAGGCTTTAAGAGAATATGTTGATGTGATGTGAAGTGATGGGGACATGATTACTCTGTACAAGTACATTAGAGGGGATTATAGGCAGATGGGGGATGTTCTTTTTTCCCATAAAAACAATCAGCGCACCAGAGGCCCCCCCCTTTAGATTAGAGGAACGGAGCTTCCATTTGAAGCAGCGTAGGGGGTTCCTATTTATCTTGTAATGGCAGATTCTGTTAATGCCTATAAGAGGGGCCTGGATGAGTTCTTGAACAAGCAGAATATCCAAGGCTATTGTGATACTAATATCTACAGTTAGTACTAGTGGGTGTATATATAGTTTATGTATGTGAGTGTATAGATTGGTAGGTGTGGGTTGTGGGTGCTGGGTTTACTTGGATGGGTTGAACTTGATGGACTCTGGTCTTTTTTCAACCCTATGTAACTATGAAGTGGCACCATAGGGACCTGTTAGGGGAAAAAAAGTTTCTGACCCCCTCTTTAACTCGAGAAAATTATGTTTTTGTTGGGGGGGTGCTTTGATTATGTTATTTGGTGAACAAATGTTCAAAGAAAATGTTTAAATTTTACTAAGAAAAGTTTTTCATAGTCATAGCCTGTAAAGCTGACCCCACACTTTAAAGGGGATGTTAACCCAACCATAAAACTGTCACACCTTTCCCCCTAGTTTTGCTATAGAAGTTGCTGGAAAACATTATTATAGATGCAAGAAAAATCACCAATGAGAATTCTACTGACCAAAAACTTCATTATAAAGGGTCATTTTCCCCTTCATTGTATGACACTTGTATAGTGCTGGGAAACTGTGCTTAAAGGGCACCTATCAGTGGAAAATTTTTATCCCACCGGAAGTGCAGGTTAATAGAACCCACACTCTGGTTGGGGAAACAATACCATGCCCCCAGCAACAGGAAGGAGCTCCCTGTGTGGGTGGCCATGTTGTGTTTTTCTTTTTTTTTTTATATTTGATAGATGGCAATGAGAGAAAACGTTCCTGGAAAGAAAGACTATGGAACAGTTTGGTAAGAAGTGTAAAGCCACAGCAACTCACTGATATTAAAGGGGATATAAACCCTGCTGCACAGCACGGCTCAACCAAACGTTACTCAGCTGTTGCTGGACTACAAATCCCAGAATAATGTAACAAATAATGAAGGGTGAGGCATGCTGGGAGCTGTAGTCCAGCAACATCAGGGCTGTATTCTTAAAGCAATATTGCACAATAAAACTTTCCCAGCTCTCTAGGGCCCGCATTGGCAGCATTGAAATGCAAAAGAATCCTCCAATGAGAATCCCAGCTGATCTGTATAAATCTGGCTCCCTGTTCTCTGTTCCTGCAATTGGAGTTGGGAGCATTAAGCACAGTTTCCCAGCACTGAACAAGTCTGTCCCTTTATCCCCATGTCTGATTCCTGTGCCATATAATGATGGGAAAATGACATAATTATCTCTATATGTAAGGTACCAGCAAGGGGCCTGACACAGTGCTGGGAATCAGCATTCTCATTGGTCACTTCTCTTGCATCTGTAATTGAGTTTTCAGTCAGTAGAATTTATGATTGGGTTTAGTGTCCCTTTAATGGCATAAATTCTCTAGTGAATGTCCCCCACCACAACTGAATGGGGATGAAGCACACTGGTAAGTCTATGCAAGGAAATAATTCCAGCAAAATTTTGGCACATTATGTTCTCAATGACTTAAATATAATTTTTAAGTAAATATTCATATCAGTTGGGTGACACTTTCTGAGGAAAACACAATGACAAAGGATTCTTAATAGACAATTTGAAGGGTATTTTCTTTTATACAACTCCTCAGGAATGGTAAACTGGCCAGGAAAAGTAAGCCAAAGAACAAAGAAGGTTATTTGATCATATTTACCAGTTTTCTGAACTATTTGGCCAACTCCAGTGCCAAGCTCTTTATCAATACTAATGGATTTTTCCTGCTTGAAACGTGTTTTTATAGCACTAGTAGAAGCACATGACATTTTATAAAGCATTTCCCAAGTTCTTATCAACTGATTATCTTCATCCTCTCTCTCAGTTGGCTGCACATAAGGACTTGTGACTTGTAGAGCAGATCTAATGTT
Organism: Xenopus tropicalis; assembly: GCF_000004195.4. Lineage (NCBI taxonomy): Eukaryota > Metazoa > Chordata > Amphibia > Anura > Pipidae > Xenopus > Xenopus tropicalis. The sequence continues at coordinate 8,704,168 of NC_030685.2, read as the reverse complement.
CCCCAGCTTTCCCTCCAGTCGGACATTGTCTCCCTTATCTGCTTGTGTGAGTAGCACCAGATCGCAGGCGTATTCCCCAATACTGCGCTGTTGTACTAGGATTCTGTCTTTCTGTACCGTGCTACTGTCTTCCAGGTCATCAGCAACCACAATCACATTCTTCTTCCCTGCAAACACATTAAAATAAATATGTGAGTTATAAAAACAAATCCAGCCTGTGGATCCAATTTATTAAAGGAGATATAAACCCTGCTGCTCTGCTCAACCAAACCTTAGTTGTTGCTGGACTACAAATCCAGGAATAATGTAACATATAATGATGGGTGAGGCATTCTGGGAGCTGTAGTCCAGCAACATCAGAGTTGCACTCTTAAAGCAATATTGCACAATAAAACTTTCCCAGCTCTCTAGGGCCCGCATTGGCAGCATTGAAATGCAAAAGAATCCTCCAATGAGAATCCCAGCTGATCTGTATAAATCTGGCTCCCTGTTCTCTGTTCCTGCAATTGGAGTTGGGAGCATTAAGCACAGTTTCCCAGCACTGAACAAGTCTGTCCCTTTATCCCCATGTCTGATTCCTGTGCCATATAATGAAGGGAAAAATGACATCATTATCTCTATATGTAAAATAAAAGCAAGTGCTGGGAATAAGCATTCTCATTGGTCAATTATTTTGCATTTATAATTAGGTTTCTATCAGTAGAATTCTCATTTGTGAATTTTCTTGCATCTATAATTATGTTTTCTACAAAACTGGGGGGCACAGGTGGACAGTGTTGCAGCTGGGTAAAAACAAGCGGGAAGAAATACCAAAATACCAACACCAGGTGGTGCACACTCTGTGGTGTTTTCTGCTGTGTTGTGCTGGCAAGTCTTTGCACTCTAGCACCATCTAGAGGCAGGATTTAACACTCAAAAAATGTTGTCTACACATTGTGAGACAAAAAGTGAAAACTTGCTGGCTGCATCTGTATCTACCTCACAAGAATCAAACATTAAGCTTTAGTTTCCCAAAGTAAATCCAAAACAAGTCTCAATTATTGTACTCATGTTGAACAAGAAGGTGTAATGTTCCTTTAAAATGCAGTAGTAAGGGTGTGACCTTTGACCCAGGTATGTGACCATGTAGTAATGGAAGCATGGTTAATTGAATAAGAGCAGCATTCTTGTACCCTACTGAAATGCAAAAATCTATAAAATGGAAAAAAGTAGGTTGCTCCCTTTGGGGTCTGTATAATTTCTTAAATGTGTGTTCATTGGCCCTGAAATGCTTTGCAAAAAGGTGAGGCATGAATTCTGCACATTATAAAATGTACTACTCTGGCTCTTTTCCGCATGCTGCAAATACTCTATAGATCCTTAGTGCAAGATCAAGTGCAAAAGAAAATGGCTTCTGAGTGGGTAGGACTTGGAGATAAACAAAGCAAAGAAACCATGATTTTTAGGTTAGGGTGAGAAGGGATAAAATGAGCTACAGAGTCATTCACAATACATGACATGCAGTAAGATCTTTCTGACAACAGAAGGTATTCACACGTGCTGCATGTAAAGTTTGAGCCATGCAATGCAGCAGGGTTTAGTTCCCCTTTACAAACCAAAATTAGAGGTTTTAGTTTTCACTAAGGAATTATAGGTAGAGACATTCAAATCACTGCTTAAAGGGGTTGTAAACCCTGCTGCACTGGGGAGCATTAAAGGGACACTAAACCCTGCTGCACAGCGCTGCTCAACCAAACTTTACTCAGTTGTTGCTGGACTACAAATCCCAGAATAATGTAACATATAATGAAGGGTGAGGCATGCTGGGAGCTGTAGTCCAGCAACATCAGGGCTGTATTCTTAAAGCAATATTGCACAATAAAACTTTCCCAGCTCTCTAGGGCCCGCATTGGCAGCATTGAAATGCAAAAGAATCCTCCAATGAGAATCCCAGCTGATCTGTATAAATCTGGCTCCCTGTTCTCTGTTCCTGCAATTGGAGTTGGGAGCATTAAGCACAGTTTCCCATCTATTTTGCATTATACATACCTAGAACACCAGCCATATATTGCAGCTCTTCATCATACAGAGAGTCAGTCACATCGGTGATATTCAGCCTCCCTCTCCTCATAGTGTGATACAGGATCCCAAATGTGCACTGAGAGACATTGTCCCAGAACTGCCGCCGTCCATTGTTAGAGATGTAATAGAGTCCTACATCTGCCACCAAATCACTGAATTCTGTTTTGAGGGACCTTTGTAACCAATCGTAATCACTTTCTGCCGATCTAGAGAAAATCCCAATTGTATGGCGTTTCCTGGGAACCTAAGCATGGAAAACAGAATGAATGAGCAGGATCATAGTGAGGAACCCAAACAAAGTATATTGTATTATGTTAAAGGGGACACATACGGTAGGGCTCATTTACAAGTTGCAAGCCCAGTGGTGGTCAGGCAAGATAAAGCGCATTGGTTCTCATGTCATAAGCCGCTCCTTCAACTTCCGTATCACTGTCCTTGGTGCTGTTTGGTCCATACCACCTTCTGTTACAAAGGAAACACTGAACCCAACCGTAAAGCTGTCCCACTGCTAGTTCTCTAAAGAAGCTGATGAAAACTATAATTACACATGGAAAACAATTCACCAATTCTGATAAAAAAAAAACTTAATTACAAATGCAACAGAAGTGACCAATGAGAATGCTGATTCCCAGCACTGTGTCAGGCCCCTTGCTGGTACCTTACATATAGAGATAATGATGTCATTTTCCCATCATTATATGGCACAGGAATCAGACATGGGGATAAAGGGACAGACTTGTTCAGTGCTGGGAAACTGTGCTTAATGCTCCCAACTCCAATTGCAGGAACAGAGAACAGGGAGCCAGATTTATACAGATCAGCTGGGATTCTCATTGGAGGATTCTTTTGCATTTCAATGCTGCCAATGCGGGCCCTAGAGAGCTGGGAAAGTTTTATTGTGCAATATTGCTGTAAGAATACAACCCTGATGTTGCTGGACTACAGCTCCCAGCATGCCTCACCCTTCATTATATGTTCCATTATTCTAGGATTTGTAGTCCAGCAACAGCTGAGTAACGTTTGGTTGAGCAGCGCTGTGCAGCAGGGTAATGCTGTGCAATAGCAGAATGCTGCATAGTGCATGGAATCAGCATTCTCATTGGTCAATTCTTTTGTATCTATAATTGAGTTTTCAGTTAGTAGACTTCTCATTGGTAAATTGGTTTCCATGTGTAATTATGTTTTTCATCAACTTCTATAAAGAACTAGGGGGCGCAGTGGGACAGCTTTACGGTTGGGTTTAGTGTCGCTTTAATGGCTCTTTTATAAAAGCAACTTTCCTTATTTTGTCACAAGAGGTTAGAATTCCATTTTAATTAAAAATAATAGTGTGTATATACCTTTTTTCGGCCATCTTTTTTGTTGACTAATTTCATTTCCCCAAGATCTAAAAAGCAACAAAAAAAAAGAATTCCATACATCAGCAATCAAGATGTACTGTTTACAAAAATGTTTTTACGTGCATGTTGAAAGTGGCAGTTACTGTATATAGCGATAATAACAGTTCTGACTTATGTAACTTTAGTATACTGTAGATGTGTATAAAAAGAAATTCTTTGCCAAGGACTTGGGGGGTGGGGTATATAAACAGCAATACCCATGCGGGGCAGCCATTCCTGCACTGGTACAGCTGGGGTGTTTGCTACAGAAACCCTACTATAGTTTATATAAATACCCTGCTGTGTAGCCCCGGGGGCAGCCATTCCTGCACTGGTACAGCTGGGGTGTTTGCTACAGAAACCCTACTATAGTTTATATAAATACCCCGCTGTGTAGCCCCGGGGGCAGCCGTTCCTGCACCGGTACAGCTGGGGTGTTTGCTACAGAAACCCTACTATAGTTTATATAAATACCCCGCTGTGTAGCCCCGGGGGCAGCCGTTCCTGCACCGGTACAGCTGGGGTGTTTGCTACAGAAACCCTACTATAGTTTATATAAATACCCCGCTGTGTAGCCCCGGGGGCAGCCATTCCTGCACCGGTACAGCTGGGGTGTTTGCTACAGAAACCCTACTATAGTTTATATAAATACCCTGCTGTGTAGCCCCGGGGCAGCCATTCCTGCACTGGTACAGCTGGGGTGTTTGCTACAGAAACCCTACTATAGTTTATATACATACCCCGCTGTGTAGCCCCGGGGGCAGCCATTCCTGCACTGGTACAGCTGGGGTGTTTGCTACAGAAACCCTACTATAGTTTATATAAATACCCTGCTGTGTAGCCCCGGGGGCAGCCATTCCTGCACTGGTACAGCTGGGGTGTTTGCTACAGAAACCCTACGATAGTTTATATAAATACCCCGCTGTGTAGCCCCGGGGGCAGCCATTCCTGCACTGGTACAGCTGGGGTGTTTGCTACAGAAACCCTACTATAGTTTATATAAATACCCCGCTGTGTAGCCCCGGGGGCAGCCATTCCTGCACTGGTACAGCTGGGGTGTTTGCTACAGAAACCCTACTATAGTTTATATAAATACCCTGCTGTGTAGCCCCGGGGCAGCCATTCCTGCACCGGTACAGCTGGGGTGTTTGCTACAGAAACCCTACTATAGTTTATATAAATACCCCGCTGTGTAGCCCCGGGGGCAGCCGTTCCTGCACTGGTACAGCTGGGGTGTTTGCTACAGAAACCCTACTATAGTTTATATAAATACCCCGCTGTGTAGCCCCGGGGGCAGCCATTCCTGCACTGGTACAGCTGGTGTGTTTTCCTCAGAAAGACTACTATAGTTTATATAATAAGCTGCCATCCAAAATGGGCTCTGTGTATAAAGTATGTAGGAGTTGCTATATTGGTTTCCTTAGGTAGTACAGTATGAGGGTATAGCGCATTTGCATCTGATCCCGCCATTTTAACTATATAAAAGGAGTATTTTTAGAAAAAATGGGGTGTGTTAATTGGGGCGTGGCCACAAAAGTGGGCGTGGTCAAAAAAATTGCCACGCTGCGCACCAAATCTTTTTGTCCCTCTTTTCGGTTTTCAAATGTTGGGAGGTATGCTACTCCAAACTACTAAGCTGCAATTATTAGCATTTTTTATAAAACTCATGAAATTGATTTTAGGTACCATGATAAAACTGAAAATATGCCAAATGAACACTGTATTTTACATGGAAAATGAATCTGTTGAAAAGTGCACATTCTGTTGAATCCAAAATGGGTAAATATGTCTTTCTACTCCAAATTAAAACATTTCAAAGCTTAGCTTAGCTTTTTCTCATGAAATTTCTGCAAATTGTTTCCTAGCTTGTAATTTACAGCATCTCATCTCCCACATGTCATTAGGTGCCAAGATAAAAATCATAAATATGAATGCCAGGGGTCCTCTGAAAAGTTTGATACCTAATATTCATAGGATTAATAAACTATGTGGCCTGTAGTGGGCCAAATATAATATTGCAAAAAAAAACATTCATAGGCAAAACCATTTAGGAACGCAGCAATGTTCATGAGAGGGAGTGAGGGTAGGCACATTCCCCTTCCCACCCCCTACAACTTCCAATACATGTAATTTAGACATAGGCAGGTCAGCAATGGAGCCTTATACATACCAGTTGCCTTTGCATCAGGTGCTAATCCAGTGCTAAGTGCAGCCAGAGGTCTCTGTATATGACCCCTTTAACCTGTACTTGATGATAACTATGGGAGCATAAATCCATTTGGGTGGCAAGTTAATCCACTTCATTTTGTTTTAGGCATGGTGCTACACATTATGAAAGTTCTCTTATCCAGAAACCCCAGATTTCATGCATTCTGGTTAACATTCCATACCTGTATTGTCTTCAAAAACAATACTATTTTATGGTACTTACCATTTTGTTTTAAATAGGAACCATTAAAGAATTTAATTAAGTTGACAGTTCTGCCTTTGGCCTGCCTAATGTAATTTTTTAGTGGGTCAGAAGTAGTACAATCCAGTCCCTCCATGAGTCCTTTCAGTTTTTTTTCAACAGTTTCTGGAAGTTGTTTAAGAAGACATGTAATTTCCTTTTGCATTCTGTTGATTTGATCATCTTCATCCTCACTCTCAGAAAAATGCACATAAAGACCTGTGATGTATAAAGCAGATCTAACGCCCTCCAGCTTCTCCCTCAGCCGGCCTTGGTCTCCCTTATCTGCTTGTGAGACGAGCACCAGGTCGCAGGCGTATTCCCCAATACTGCGCTGTTGCTCCAGGATTCTGCCTCTCTCTGCTGGGCTACTGTCCCCCAGGACATCAGCAACCACAATCACATTCTCCTTCCCTGGGAACACAATGCCCAATTAAATTAGATGAATATCCTGCCCAACTTCTTAAAGGCATAGTGACCCGTTTCAAGTTCTAACTGGAGTGTTTAACTATCCCTATATAAACCCTATTTTTTCTTATTGAGGTGCCACTAACACTTCATTGTTACTAACTTCTATCGATCTCAAACATGGTTTAAAGGCGAGGCGCTTCATTAGTGATGGCACATTGGGGGGGGGGGGGCAGTGTTCTGATAGGCTGGAGAACACATGTAATCAGTGCCCCAATCTATCAGATCATTGCACCATCCCAGATAAAGTGCAACACAACTGAGGTTCTGCTCATCTTCAGACATCAACACAGGTTGGTAAACAGTAAGCTGTGGAGAGGCAGGGGGCACCTCTATCAGAAAAGTGAAAATAGGGTTTTGATAGGCATCTATCAGTGGAAAGTTGTTTACCCCATTTGAAGTGCAGGTTAATAGAGCCCACACTCTGGTTGGGGGAAACAATACCTATGATATGATACTTAGTGCCCCAGTTTGCTGTAACCCTTATGCTGGGGTACACTGCACCTTGAAGCACTTTGCCTTTAGTATAGTTTATCTGAAATGCCACTATGTGCAACTGTATACTTAGGTAATCTCATTATTGAAAGGGGGCCTGTTACCCTAGTAAATATTTCCAAATTGTTCTGTTTTCTGTTTGTCAAGCAAAATAAACTTTTCTTACACTATATAAATTATTTAAATCTTCTGTCCTTCAGTCTTGGAATTACACAATCTCAGCAAGCAGGCAGGCGCCATTTTGAGGACACTGTTATTAAGGTAAGCTTTGTATCACCCCAAATCTTGTATATGCCCCAGAATGGGGGACCTGATACCCATGCACAGGCTACACAATTAGATGGTGTGGAGGGGAAGTGACTGCTCAATGAAAAGTGAAAGTAATTCTCTGCCCTGCCCCTATGCCTAAGGTCAGATGAAGGAGGTGCATGAGGGTCACCATGTTGGAGGGCCAGAAAGGAAAGGCAGAGCAGTGAGGGAAAGGCAGAGCGGTGAGGGAAAGGCAGAGCGGTGAGGGAAAGGCAGAGGGGTGAGGGAAAGGCAGAGCGGTGAGGGGAGGCAGAGCGGTGAGGGGAGGCAGAACGGTGAGGGAAAGGCAGAGCGGTGGGGGAAAGGCAGAGCGGTGGGGGAAAGGCAGAGCGGTGGGGGAAAGGCAGAGCGGTGGGGGGAAAGGCAGAGCGGTGAGGGAAAGGCAGAGCGGTGAGGGAAAGGCAGAGCGGTGAGGGAAAGGCAGAGCGGTGAGGGAAAGACAGAGCGGTGGGGCAAAGGCAGAGCGGTGAGGCAAAGGCAGAGCGGTGAGGGAAAGGCAGAGCGGTGAGGGAAAGGCAGAGCGGTGAGGGAAAGGCAGAGCGGTGAGGGAAAGGCAGAGCGGTGAGGCAAAGGCAGAGCGGTGAGGGAAAGGCAGAGCGGTGAGGGAAAGGCAGAGCGGTGAGGGAAAGGCAGAGCGGTGAGGGGAGGCAGAGCAGTGAGGGGAGGCAGAGCAGTAATGGAGTCTGTGATTGCAGACACTTGATAAGCACATGTCTGCTGTTTGTCGGTGCAGTGGCTGTTTGTTATTTTGGAATGTGGGGCAATTTTTGCTTGTGTGTCTGAATGATGTACAAGTTAGGATCCATGGGGCACTTATGTGCCTGACGAATACAGTCACATGATACATACCTAGAACACCAGCAATATATTTCAACTCCTCATCATACAGACCGTCAGTCACATCAGTGATATTCAGCCTCCCTCTCCTCATAGTGTGATACAGGATCCCGAATGTGCACTGAGAGACATTGTCCTGGAACTGCAGCCGCCCGTTCTTAGAGATGTAATAGTGTCTGACTTCTGTCACCAAGTCCCTAAACTCTGAATAGAGGGACCTCTGTAACCAATCGTAATCACTTTCTGCCGATCTGGAGAAAATCCCAATTTTATGGGGTTTCCTAAAAATCTACACATGAAAACAGAATGAATGAGCAGGATCATAGTCAGGATGCAAGACAGAAGGAGCTCCAAAACACCTCCGGACAAAATCAGTAAAAACAGGCTCAGTCAGGGACCCAAAGAAAATCAATTGCAGTACATTAAAGGGAACGGAGCAAAACACAGGTACAAACCAGCACTTTTCTTGCATTTTGCACCAAGGCCACAAACAATCTCCCCACAAACCTTCCTAGCATCATCCAACTGCTCTACTGCCTGCTGGCTGTGCCCAAAAGCTGTCAATATATATATCAACAAGGATGAAAAGTCACATAAGTGCGGGTAAAAACTTCATCAGGATCTTCCCTACTTCCCTGAGGAAATGACTGAAATGTTTGACTTTCTCCTACGTTTTGCATGTGATTTTGAGGCGTCCGGTACTCTGGCCTGCAATATCTTATGCACCGCACAAAACCTACAGATGCTATGCTACAAAATGTGTGCTGATTTTCTAATTGTCATTTACACTACTAAAGCTGTGTACAAATGGCTTCATTTACACTAAACCCAACCCACTGCACCCCTAGTTCTCTATAGAAGTTGATGAAAAACATAATTACACATGGAAACCAATTCCCCAATGGGAATTCTACTGACCCAAAACTTAATTATAGATGCAAGAGAAGTGACCAATGAGAATGCTGATTCCCAGCACTGTGTCAGGCCCCTTGCTGGTACCTTACATATAGAGATAATGATGTCATTTTCCCGTCATTATATGGCACAGGAATCAGACATGGGGATAAAGGGACAGACTTGTTCAGTGCTGGGAAACTGTGCTTAATGCTCCCAACTCCAATTGCAGGAACAGAGAACAGGGAGCCAGATTTATACAGATCAGATTTTTACCTGTCAGGCCAGTACAATACCAGCCAGAAGGCAATCGTATTGTCTGGTAAAACCTGCATTGATCACCGGTACCAAAGCTGTAACACACACATTCATGTTGGAACTGGGAGGGCCAAGGGAGCCGAGCTCCCCCCAGAATCTCTGTACCCAATTACAGAAGTCAGTGCAGGCAGCCAGGGATGCAGGTAAAGTTTTGAGCAGTGGTCAAAACTAACACGGCCCCCGGCCCAAATTCATCTTCCATGCCCCTGAACACATACCTTGTTTATGAAAGTTTAAAGGCTCTTTTATTATTTGCTTATTTAAAGGAAAACTATACCCCCAGAGTGAATATTTAACCAAAAGACAGTTTATATTATGTTAAGTGGCCTATTAAAGAATCTCCCCAAACTGGAATATATATTTCAGTAACTATTGCCCTTTTACATCCTTTCCCTTGAGCCGCCATTTAGTGATGGGCTGTGTGCTCCCTCAGAGATCAGCTGACAGGAAGTGATGCAGCTCTAACTGTAACAGGAAGTAGTGTGCGAGCAAAAGGCAGAACTCTGCCCATTCATTGGCTGATGGGGCCTAGCATGTATGTGTGCCTTGGCTTGATTGTGTGCACTGTGACTCCTATGATCCCAGGGGGCGGCCCTTAGTACTTAAAATGGCAGTTTCCTATTTAGGATTACCCAATGGCACATACATTTATTTTAGATGATGTTTATTTAGATGAAGCAGGACCTTACAAATGAGCTGGTTTATGTGATATATTTTTATACATTGTTTGGGGTATATTTTTCCTTTAATCATGATGCTGAACACAGTTTCAATAGATGAAATCTCATTTTATGTAAAAAAAAAAAAAAAAGCTTATATACCATTGTTTGCAGTTTTTTTTCTGGTTCCAATTTCCTCGTACCTAAACAGCAAAAAAAATAAATTAATTAATATGCTACGTGCCCTTAATTTAAAAAAAAACAATACCTATAATCTTTCTATATAGTTAGTTGTTACACGTGGCAGCAAGATAATAATGATACCAATCTTAACCTCAGTAAGTTCAGTACAGATGTGTATAAAAGAGAGATCATCTTCCCCAAGGACTGGTGGGGGCACCAATAGCAATTGCTATGCAAAGGAAGAGTCATTTGCCCCTTAGGCTACTGCCAAATGGAACAGTTTATCAGCCTGTGCTAATTGCCCCTTGTTCCTATCCACTCTTAGTTATGCCTGCACCCAGTGTCACTGTGGTAGCCTGAGTGCAGACATACAGAGCAGATTACGGAGTGAAAATGCTCACATGTTTTTATGCTGAAATCCACTTTGTGTCTCTGCATCCGGGCCGCCCCAACAAAAATGGGAGAGGGGAAAAGGGGCAGTTTCTCACCCAGCGCTTACACACTGTATGTATCTGTGTGGCAGTAGCCTTAACAGTACATTGTAGGTATAAAGTTGAGGCCTATTAAACTGGAATTTTTGGAAGCTGGCAAATTGGTTGCTGTGGTATCAACAACAACAACAAACATTTGTAAAGCTCTTTTCTCCCGTGGGACCCAAAGCGCATTATGTATGAATGGTTCTTATAGACCTCAGGGAATAATCAGTTACATTTTAACAATAAATCATTTTTTTTCCCAAGAAAGAAGGAAATGTGTTAGGGCTCCAGCTGGTTGGCCTTTGATATCAGCTTCACTTTTTCAAAGGATAATGAGCCCTACCGGGACGGACACATGGCTGCATCCAGATGCAAATCAAGTGTCACCTAATTATAAAGGGACAATCCCAACAAAAGTCACAAATCCAATACAAAAATACATATGGCCAAAGCGACACACTAATTGTGGATTGATACTCATCAAACATGCCTTGGACAGTCTATAATCAGGGAGTAGGGGCTGGGAGAGACGCCATCCTCCAAGCATATCGCCACCAGGCAGGGGTGTTTTTGGCTCCTGGGCCGCCCGAGGCACAATTGCACTCTCTACACTAGCAGTGTATTTTAAAAAATAGAAATTCGGCTCTTAATGTTACCAGGAGTGGCCTTTTGCCACGCTGCCACCTTATGAGAGTTTCTCACCTCACCTCATCATAGCAGCGCCCCTGCCACCAGGCTTCGTCCAGTCCTAAACTGGAATGGCTATAAGTTAAAATACCAGGCCCTTTCCCTTTCTGCCACTTCTGTCAAGAAATCAGACTTTACCTTGTGGAGCAGAGCTCCAATCTTTCATTGCTTTATGTTGTTGATGTTCAGGCTCTGGGTCACTTTTCTTTTTCTTGATCTTGTTGTCGTCACTGTAAATTTTGCGTTTTGTTGCTTTCTTTATTCTTTGTTTGATGCTCTCCAGTTTTCCCCTCAGCAGGTCATGGTTTCCCTTATCTGCTTGTGAGATGAGCACCAGCTCGCAGGCGTATTCCCCAATTCTGCGCTGTTGCTCCAGGATTCTGCTTTTCTCTGCCTCCCCACTGTCCCCCAGGTCATCAGCAACCACAAACACATTCTCCTTCCCTGGAGAAAGAAATAATGAACAATGAAAGTTGCATTGCACCAAATTCAGTGCATAATGAGGAGGGCAAACACTGTCATTGTGTTCTATGCAAAACCACTGTTGTGCTCTAGAATTCCTGTATCTTGCGGATGCCACAGTATTTTGCAAACACAGCTAGACTCAAGCTGCACATCAACACTGATACAAAATGTGCTTCCTCTACTTCATCTATTTGATCTTTTTTTTTACATATGTTCACACTATTGTGAGCACCTATTAAAGCAAAACTATACCCCCAGAATGAATATTTAACCAATAGACAGTTTATATCATTATTATATTAAGTAACCTATTAAGGAATCTCGCCAAACTGGAATATATAAATATCAGTAAATATTGCCCTTTTATATCCTTTCCCTTGAGCCGCCATTTAGTGATGGGCTGTGTGCTCCCTCAGAGATCAGCTGACAGGAAGTGATGCAGCTCTAACTGTAACAGGAAGTAGTGTGGGAGCAAAAGGCAGAACTCTGTCCTGTAGAATAGGAACCAATCAGCAGCTAGTCTTTTCTTGTGTGCAGGGCTGTGATTGGCTACTCCCCTCCAACTGTGCTTCTGGCAGGGACCTGAGGGGATCTATAGGGAGCTCCAATAAAGGGGCCATTCTTACAGATAGGATTAAAAAAACCAGCACCATATATTATTTATCAATGCTTACAAAATTGGAGGGATTATTAGTTATATTATATGACTTATTTAACCAAACACTGCCGACATGCAGAGCAGTATGTTTTGGAGACAAGTGCCCTAACTGCTTTCCCAGTCTGGCTCAGTGATTAGTTCTAACAGAAGGAATTATAGGAATAGTTGACACTGTCCATTCATTGGCTGATGTAAAATAGCATGTATGTATGTATGTATGTATATACTAAATATGTATGTAGCACATAAAATGGCAATTTTCATTTTGGGTTGCTCCAGTGATACATACAGTATTGTTAGAAAAATGACATTTTCATTAACATGTTTAGCTTTGAGAAAACTGTTTACAATATGTGCTGTTTCTCCGATATATCATTCTAAGGTGACCTGAACCTGGAATTTAGAGATATATATATGACCTTTATAAAAATAAAAAACTTGGCCTGTACCTGATACCTATATATGGTTGCCGAATAGTGACTTAGAATTCAGTTTACAGAATGAAGCTCTAATGCACTAAAATGCGTGGAACAAACTGTTGCTGCCACTCAGCACCGTACTGGCATATGCCCAGTTAGGCTTTGTGCACAAGAAGAAAAGGAAAAGCACACAAAAATGATTTGCTGGTGTAAAAAATACCTCCAACCTGTTTATTGCGGAGTGCACATACAGACCAAACATTTAAAGAGCTCCACGCCCTCTTCATCGGTACTTTTTCCACAGATGAAGAGGGCGTGAATTTTTTTGGAATGTTTGGTCTGTATGTGCACTCCGCATTTTTTGTATTTGTATTTTTTACAATAGCAAATCGTTTTTGTGTTCTTTTTCTTTTCTTCTTGTGCTCATTGGTGCATTGCGCCTGGTCAGGTGCATCATGAGGATCTGCATCAGTGGATAATAGAGTAAGCTAACAAGGAATCGTGAGTGTATGGATTTTCTTTGTTTGCTATATTTCAGTTAGGCTTTGTCACATCTGGGGGCATACCATTTGGTCAAACTCTCCAAAGTCTATCTGTGCAAGTGCGAATGCGCTACAGCCCTCATCTGCCAGTGCAATCACAGATCTATTAATATCCTTATATTTCATAATAGGAATATCTTATTCTGTGAAATGTCTGCAAGCTTAGCAGGATTATACAGTCGCACTGCCCTTTTTAAAACCCTGGTTGCCAAAACTTTCCTTACCCAGTTCTTTAGCCATATATTGCAGTTCTTCATCATAGAGAGAGTCAGTCACATCGGTGATATTCAGCCTCCCTCTCCTCATAGTGTGATACAGGAACCCGACCGTGCACTGAGAGACATCTTCCCAGAACTGCCTACGTCCATTGTTAGAGATGTAATAGGGTTGAACTTCATGACCCAGATCTCTGAATTCTGTTAGCAGCCACTGGAAATCACTCTCTGCTGATCTGGAAAAGATTCCGATTCTATGGGGTCTTGTACCTGTAGGTTGGACACAATCCTATATCAAACAAAAAAAAAAATAAGAGGAATATTATGCTGTTGTATGGGTAGATCTGCTAAAATTATTTTAAAATAATAAACATTTCTACCTTTCATATTAATAATTGATTTTTTAACCGATTTCCCAAAAAGAGAGAAATGTTTTGGGAAAGCGCTGTAATGCACCCCAGTTTTAACTCTGACTTAGCAACACTACTTGCAGTGGCAAGGCAGATAATGGCTGTGGGATAGCAGGTATAGTAGGGAGAGATGGTGCCTATAGTAGCAGTGGGATAATAGCCTCTGGGAAGGGACTGGGGCTGTGGGATAGCAGGTATAGTAGGGAGAGATGGTGCCTATAGTAGCAGTGGGGGGATAATAGCCTCTGGGAAGGGACTGGGGCTGTGGGATAGCAGGTATAGTAGGGAGAGATGGTGCCTATAGTAGCAGTGGGGGGATAATAGCCTCTGGGAAGGGACTGGGGCTGTGGGATAGCAGGTATAGTAGGGAGAGATGGTGCCTATAGTAGCAGTGGGGGGATAATAGCCTCTGGGAAGGGACTGGGGCTGTGGGATAGCAGGTATAGTTGTGAGGGGTGGTGCCTATAGTAGCAGTGGGGGGATAATAGCCTTTGGGGGGGAACTTGAGCTGTGGGATAGCAGGTATAGTAGGGAGAGATGGTGCCTATAGTAGCAGTGGGGGGATAATAGCCTCTGGGAAGGGACTGGGGCTGTGGGATAACAGGTATAGTAGGGAGAGATGGTGCCTATAGTAGCAGTGGGGGGATAATAGCCTCTGGAAAGGGACTGGGGCTGTGGGATAGCAGGTATAGTAGGGAGAGATGGTGCCTATAGTAGCAGTGGGGGGATAATAGCCTCTGGGAAGGGACTGGGGCTGTGGGATAGAAGGTATAGTAGGGAGAGATGGTGCCTATAGTAGCAGTGGGGGGATAATAGCCTCTGGGAGGGGACTGGGGCTGTGGGATAGCAGGTATAGTAGGGAGAGATGGTGCCTATAGTAGCAGTGGGGGGATAATAGCCTCTGGGAAGGGACTGGGGCTGTGGGATAGCAGGTATAGTAGGGAGAGATGGTGCCTATAGTAGCAGTGGGGGAATAATAGCCTCTGGGAAGGGACTGGGGCTGTGGGATAGCAGGTATAGTAGGGAGAGATAGTACCTATAGTAGCAGTGGGATAATAGCCTCTGGGAAGGGACTGGGGCTGTGGGATAGCAGGTATAGTAGGGAGAGATAGTACCTATAGTAGCAGTGGGGGGATAATAGCCTCTGGGAAGGGACTGGGGCTGTGGGATAGCAGGTATAGTAGGGAGAGATAGTACCTATAGTAGCAGTGGGATAATAGCCTCTGGGAAGGGACTGGGGCTGTGGGATAGCAGGTATAGTAGGGAGAGATGGTGCCTATAGTAGCATTGGGGGGATAATAGCCTCTGGGAAGGGACTGGGGCTGTGGGATAGCAGGTATAGTAGGGGGAGATGGTGTCTATAGTAGCAGTGGGGGGATAATAGCCTCTGGGAAGGGACTGGGGCTGTGGGATAGCAGGTATAGTAGGGAGAGATAGTACCTATAGTAGCTGTGGGATAATAGGCCGTGGGATAGCAGGTATAGTAGGGAGAGATGGTGCCTATAGTAGCAGTGGGGGGATAATAGCCTCTGGGAAGGTACTGGGGCTGTGGGATAGCAGGTATAGTAGGGAGAGATGGTGTCTATAGTAGCAGTGGGATAATAGCCTCTGGGAAGGGACTGGGGCTGTGGGATAGCAGGTATAGTAGGGAGAGATGGTGTCTATAGTAGCAGTGGGGGGATAATAGCCTCTGGGAAGGGACTGGGGCTGTGGGATAGCAGGTATAGTAGGGAGAGATAGTGCCTATAGTAGCAGTGGGATAATAGGCCATGGGATAGCAGGTATAGTAGGGAGAGATGGTGCCTATAGTAGCAGTGGGGGGATAATAGCCTCTGGGAAGGTACTGGGGCTGTGGGATAGCAGGTATAGTAGGGAGAGATGGTGTCTATAGTAGCAGTGGGATAATAGCCTCTGGGAAGGGACTGGGGCTGTGGGATAGCAGGTATAGTAGGGAGAGATGGTGCCTATAGTAGCAGTGGGGGGATAATAGCCTCTGGGAAGGGACTGGGGCTGTGGGATAGCAGGTATAGTAGGGAGAGATGGTGCCTATAGTAGCAGTGGGGGGATAATAGCCTCTGGGAAGGGACTGGGGCTGTGGGATAGCAGGTATAGTAGGGAGAGATGGTGCCTATAGTAGCAGTGGGGGGATAATAGCCTCTGGGAAGGGACTGGGGCTGTGGGATAGCAGGTATAGTAGGGAGAGATGGTGTCTATAGTAGCAGTGGGATAATAGCCTCTGGGAAGGGACTGGGGCTGTGGGATAGCAGGTATAGTAGGGAGAGATGGTGCCTATAGTAGCAGTGGGGGGATAATAGCCTCTGGGAAGGGACTGGGGCTGTGGGATAGCAGGTATAGTAGGGAGAGATGGTGCCTATAGTAGCAGTGGGGGGATAATAGCCTCTGGGAAGGGACTGGGGCTGTGGGATAGCAGGTATAGTAGGGAGAGATGGTGCCTATAGTAGCAGTGGGGGGATAATAGCCTCTGGGAAGGGACTGGGGCTGTGGGATAGCAGGTATAGTAGGGAGAGATGGTGATGAAAGTAATGCTTTATATGACTTATGGGGCCCTGCTTCCACTAAATATATCTATCCCTGTTCTATTTGCTGAGCTGTAAGTATGACAGAAGCTAGAAAGGATTTTGTTACTTACCAGTTCCGGCACTGCTGCTTTTTTTTCTCCTTTAATATTCCTACATTCTGTATTCAAAAAATTAAATAAAATATTGGTGTCAAGCATCATAGGGACTTGCAAAAAAAGTTTCTGCCCCTCTGTAACCCACCCTGAAATATGGAAAGTAAATTTGTGATTATTTTTTTTGTTGGGGGACTGGGTTTATGTTTGCAAACAAAAGTGCAAAAATATTTAAATTTTTTATTAAAATTTTACTAAGAAATGATGTCCCATAAGCCTCAGGGCCAAACGATCGGATTATTTTTTTTTCAAGTCCCTTGCTACCCGATATCGCCCACCCGTAGGTGGGGATATCGGGTGAAGATCCGCTCGCTTGGCGACATCGCCAAGCGAGCGGATCTTATAGTGTATGGGGACCTTAAGAAATCCAAGTCCGGCTTGGGACTCCTCCAGTTACATGGGAGTAGGAGAAACAATAGGTTAGCTGAAAGCAGTTCTAATGTGTAGCGCTGGCTGAAAGCTCAGACTCAGGCACAATACACTGAGATGGCGCCTACACACCAATATTACAGCTACAAATACATTTGTTGGTTCAAGAATAAAAGGTTAAATGGCAGAAGGAATTATTTGCTGTGTAACAGTGTCATTTAGAAATAAAATGCACGCCATAAAAATCATGACAGTGTCCCTTTTTGATGATATATACTGTATATTCCCCTCAGGTTTATCTGAAAAAAATAAATAAACATTATTACCTTCATTTGTACTTCTGAACATATTTCCTTCTTGCTTTGTGCAGAGCAGCAGGCTGCAGGCTTTATATGGGCTCTGATCCCAGTTACCTCTCATCTGTTTTACTGATAGCGAGTCTTCCAGCTTCGTTACAATCACCATTATATTGGAGGGGCCTATAAAGGTATATATCAGGTTAGAGCTGGCTATTTGTACTATTCTTGTTATATTCCCATACATGTTTCCATAGGTGCCTTTATTTCTTAACCCACTATGTGCCGCTCTCTCATCAGCAGTGAATAGTGTGGCACAGAGCGTGTGTGGGTACAAATGGGCCGATTCATATAAATTTGATCAGTTCCCATCGAGCCATTGGGAAACTCCTTACCTGAGTGTTGTGGGAAATTGTCTCTTAAATAAATATGCACCTAAGTTTGGTTTCATCACATTCAGTTTTCATTGTATAAGGTTTGTATAATGACATGTTTGTCTCATTCTCCCCTTTTCTGTCTGGGTGAATTCTGGCAAAATTATCTTGAACATACCGGTAAGTGTTAAAAATAAAGGCAAGAAATTCTCTCTCTCCTTTTGTGTGTGTCACATGTGTTTAATACATTTAACTTTTATTTTATTTTTTTTTTTTTTTGTTCTGCAGCTCTGCAGTCTGGCATTAAAGGGCATGTAAACCTAACTATAATGCTGTCCCACTGCACCCCCTTGTTTTGCTATAGAAGTTGCTGAAAACATAATTTTAGATGCAGGAAAAATCGCCAATGAGAATTCTACTGACCAAAAACCTAATTTTAAATGCAAGAGAAGTGACCAATGAGCATTCCCAGCACTGTGTCAGGCCCCTTGCTGGTACCTTACATATAGAGATAATGATGTCATTTTCCCGTCATTATATGGCACAGGAATCAGACATGGGGATAAAGGGACAGACTTGTTCAGTGCTGGGAAACTGTGCTTAATGCTCCCAACTCCAATTGCAGGAACAGAGAACAGGGAGCCAGATTTATACAGATCAGCTGGGATTCTCATTGGAGGATTCTTTTGCACTATAAAGCAGTTGCTGACTGTAGAGGTTTGAAGAAAAGCTTTGGAAAGCTACATAGAATAGTATCCTTACAACTTCAGAATTGCAGAATTTTAATATGAACTGGCCACTCTATCCTTCCGCTCCCAGGACAAACGTTGCTCTCTGTGCCAACAGGAACCATTCTACTGCCATGTAACAAGCTGCCCATATGTGTAACCCTACTCAGTGCATAGCATACATATTCTGCCACTTACTGTGGGTTTCCATACAGAATATCAGGCAGGATTCCCCCTCTGCTATGTATTTTTCTGATTCCATAGAATGATAGAGTATGATATAAGTGGCGGTCCTTGCTTTAGATTTCCATTCATCCTCAGTGGTGCAATAAAGTGGAATGTATGACATACCCTTGATTGGGAATGACCAGCGTTCCTTAACCTTTGCTTCCAGAAACTTTGAATCAGGGGGTTTATACCAGAATATTACTATCACTTTGTCTTCTGGGGCTTCAGTGTAACTAAAAAACAAAGACACAAAACTGATCAAAATTCTAACTTTTATTCCCCACTTCCAAATGTGTGCCTATTCCATGTATAACCGTGCTTTTCTCTCCTTCACTCACTCAGCTTTCTAGCCAGCTATAAGCATAGCCCCTGCTGAGCCCCCCAGAATTATAGGGGTGAGACTGGGCTCCTGAGTGATACATAATTACAATAAATGTAGTACATCTTTTTTTGGGGGGGAATGACGGTGGTCATACAAAAATGTAAATATGGAACCATTGACATCTACTTGCACCACTTGGCAAATATACAGTAGGAACATCCTGCTATATAGGGTTAAAAATGGACGGGGTTAATCCTGATAATTGGGCTGTCAATAGCAATGGGGGTGGGTGAATGGTGACTTCAGTGGGGTGGGTGACATCAGAGGCATGGCTGGTGACATCAGGAAGGGGTTATCACAAGGTAATTGTCCCATCTAATAGAGTCCTTTCATTTTTTCCTAATTTGGCCAACTGGGCAAGCAGTGTTGACACAGACAGCCCTCCTAAAGAATGGGCAGGTGGCAACCCCTAGTGGAGGGCACAATTACCTTTCCCAGACCACATTATCTCTCTGCTGCTACCAGCCTTTCCACTCCTTAAAAGGACACTAAAACCAAATGTAAAGCTTTCCCACTGTGCCCCCTAGAGAAGAGAATGCTGATTCCCAGCACTGTGTCAGGCATCTTGCTGGTACCTTACATATAGAGATAATGATGTCATTTTCCCCTCATTATATGGCACAGGAATCAGACATGGGGATAAAGGGACAGACTTGTTCAGTGCTGGGAAACTGTGCTTAATGCTCCCAACTCCAATTGCAGGAACAGAGAACAGGGAGCCAGATTTATACAGATCAGCTGGGATTCTCATTGGAGGATTCTTTTGCATTTCAATGCTGCCAATGCGGGCCCTAGAGAGCTGGAATTAGTGACCCTTTAAAGGATTAGATTTGCCTCATTAGTGCCACCTAGAACAATATATTTATTCTGCAGAAACCATTACCATACCGGAGGAAACATCTTTAGAAGCTTTCTCCCTTTGCTTAAGATAGCAGCTGCCATTTTAGCTTGGTCTCAGTAGCTCTAGCTGTTATAGTTGAGATCATACATTCCTAAGGGAGGGGGGAGGGAATTCTTAGCATTCTAATGGGAGGGGGAGCAGGAGAGGGGAGAGAGGAGATCAGACACTGAGAGAGGAAATCAGACACTGGAACATCATGTTTACAAAAAAAGAGACAAGAAATCCTTTGTGTTTCTCTTGATAGAGGACAAAGTGCAGCATTACTGTGAGTCCTTATGGCTGTATTTACATAGACCTTTCTGATAAAGCTTACTTAGTTTTTACCTTTCCTTCTCCTTTAAGGTACCGAGAACTAAATCATAGAAAGATCCCTTATCTGGAAAATGCCAGACCCCTAGCATTCTGGATAACAGGTCCCATGTCTGTATATATACTATATAAGATATGTTCCATGATCCTAAGAATGAGACTTACCCCACAGCAGAGTCGACAACATGGTTTCCAGTGGTTCCCTGGTTTGGTGGGTCTGATCCACTACTGGTTACAGCTGTGTCCTGAGGGGCCAACTCACTATGGTTTGGCAAAGGAATAATAAATAATAATTTAAACATGAAATAAACCCAATAGGGCTGTTCTGCCCCCAATAAGGGGTAATTATATCTTAGTTGGGATCAAGTACAGGTACTGTTTTATTATTACAGAGAAAAGGGAATAATTTAACCATTAAATAAACCCAATAGGGCTGCTCTGCCCCAATAAGGGGTAATTATATCTTAGTTGGGATCAAGTACAGGTACTGTTTTATTATTACAGAGAAAAGGGAATCATTTAACCATGAAATAAACCCAATAGGGCTGTTCTGCCCCCAATAAGGGGTAATTATATCTTAGTTGGGATCAAGTACAGGTACTGTTTTATTATTACAGAGAAAAGGGAATCTTTTAACCATGAAATAAACCCAATAGGGCTGTTCTGCCCCAATAAGGGGTAATTATATCTTAGTTGGGATCAAGTACAGGTACTGTTTTATTATTACAGAGAAAAGGGAATCATTTAACCATTAAATAAACCCAATAAGGCTGTTCTGCCCCCAATAAGGGGTAATTATATCTTATATCTTTAATTGCATCTTTCAGCAGGCTGCATATACTTTAAGTCAATTACTACACATTATTAGAATTAATCTTACCCTGTGTTATTGCCAAGCTCTGGGTTTTCATTAGTCCCTCTATGTATAACCAATGACTGGTTAGGGATTAGAGAAGCACCATTCGCAGGGTCCCCAGATTCCTCTGGTTCGGAAGTTTTGCTTGACGTCAGTTCCTTGTTGTATTCAGCTAAACTTAAACTCTCTGTCTGTTTCCTTAATTCATCCTGTTGCCCAACTGTATCTGTGTGTCCAGAATCATCAGGCCTCAGCACCTGGGTAACTATACACTTGTCCCCAAGGGCAGCGGACAGACTAGTGAGAGTGTCCTGGTACTTATCTGCATGTGGGTCAGTCATGGCTACTATTGTTGTTTTTGTGTTTCCTCCCAGGAACTGGTTGAGAAGCCAAGAAAGCAAAGTGTCTCTCCGATCCACACAATTATATGTTATTGCCCTTGGTGGTTTTGATGGATTTATGTCCATTTTTGGGTCTTCTATGCTTGAATGCCCATGTCCAGCCACAGATGTTCTCTCACAACCTTCTAGATCCACAAAGCTGATCTTGCTGCAAAGCTCACTAGAAGCACCTGACCCATTAGTATAAGTTATTGTTAGTGTAAATACAGCCCATGGCTGGCTGGCTTGCCCAGCTATAGTAGGGTTGGCACTGGTAGTCCCAGTCCTACACTTATTTCCTGCTGTTAGCATTTGCTTAATCTCCTCATATATACTGACACTATGGTGGGACAATCCCTTAGCATAAGGTCCTGATGGATCATATGTACACACCTTAACAGATCTCTGCACCCCATTGGGTGCTAAAAGATCCCTCATTTCTTCATTATATAGTTCCACAAAAGAGACACTAACCCTTAAGACCTTTAATCCATAGTGCTCCCCGCTAAACAAACCAGAGCAGAAGAATGAGAGCAGACTTGGCTGTTCTTGGATCTCCAGCAATGAGAAAGGTTTCCCTGATCCTGTTTGTCCAAAGGCAACAATACAAGAGTTGTACCCCTGTGAGGCATTCTGCCAGATTTCCATCAGAAGATTCTGGAAAGTCTCTTCCGGTGACAGTTTCTCATCTATAAAACATACAGATACTTGTGTGGGTTCTGCCTGGTTAGCAGAAGACGGTCCCCCACCCACTTCCATTGTGCTGTTCAGATAAACACTCCCGGCACAGTCAGAAAGCAGCTCGGTTTTATAAAAATTGATTCCTCATTTTACCCGACGGTATTTGATGACCAGAATCCCATCCGGCTGCAGCTCCGGAGTCCTCTCCCTGCTCTCAGCCTGTGCTACACCCTATGTGGCTTTCACAATATGGCTCAGTTATGCACCATTAGTTTCACTTTCACTTTATAGTTACACACACACAGCTTACTGACTAAAGGGTAAGTCACACACACTGTCTGAATTTGTTTTCTTCTCTGACTCTCTGTCATTTCTAGCCCAGGAATCTATACCTCCCATAATGAGAGTAAACAAACGAACTGGTTCTGTGGGGCCCCAGGCTGCTGCCCAAACCTGTTTATCTGTAAAGCACAGTAGTCTTTGCCCTGTATAAGGTATTCTAGATACACACTGCTGGGGGTCATACAGTGACACTTCCTTGTGCAGTATAGATACACGCCGCTCCATTACATAGCTGGTACAGAGAATTCTGAGCTCTGCACATCAGGGAAGCCACACCAGAACTAGACAGGTAATAGTGACAAATTCAAAGAACTGTCATTTCCCCGGCACAGCCCCCTGGAGTGTGAGTTCTTAGTGATACCGAGCAGAATTACTTGCCCACCATAACAGCCCATTTCCCAGGGCTTTTTTTGCAAGAAAGAGACTGCCCATAGGGCTAGTTTGGCCAGAGACTGTGGCCCTCATCTGAAGTTCCACCCGAAGGGCAGCCTGGCCCAGAGGTGGGCCAAGCCGGCTGGGCGCCCTATAGGGTGGCCACCTCTGTTGGCGTTTGTCATCGCAGCATCATTCTCAGTGAGTCCTGCCAGTTTTCCTAATTTGGAAAACCGGGCAGAAGGTTTTGACCCAGACAGCTCTTCCGAAACCCTGGCTGTCTGGGTCATAAATGGACAGGTAGCAACCCTGGTGCTCTAGTAACCTGGCCATTCCCAAACCCTATACCCCACATGCACAGTGACGTTGTGGGGGGTATCACGCAATAAAAAGCTGCGGCGGGGGCAAGAGAGCATGGATTAGGGGTAGCAAAAGATTTATGTGTCCAGTTCCCCCCATCATTGCACCCTAGGTAGGTGCCTCTTCTGCCCACCCCTAGTTCTGGCCCTGGTCTGGCCTTGTCCTACTCTCCCGACACATACTAATAAGCTGTACTACTCTTACACTATTTCTATAACTAATATACAGTATTCTACATCATATTTAGCAGTCACTTGGACCCCCTCTTACTAACTGAATAAGCTAAACAGCAGTTCAGTACCGAGAGAGAGTTAAAGGAGTTGTAAACCCAACCATGATGCTGTCCCACTGTGCCCCCTAGTTTTGCTATAGAAGTTGCCAAAAAAAATAATTATAGATTCAAGAAAAATCACCAATGAGAATTCTACTGATAAAAAAACTTCAGTATAAATGCAAAAGAACTGCCCAATGAGAATGCTGATTCCCAGCACTGTGTCAGGCCCCTTGCTGGTACCTTACATATAGAGATAATGATGTCATTTTCCCGTCATTATATGGCACAGGAATCAGACATGGGGATAAAGGGACAGACTTGTTCAGTGCTGGGAAACTGTGCTTAATGCTCCCAACTCCAATTGCAGGAACAGAGAACAGGGAGCCAGTTTTATACAGATCAGCTTGGATTCTCAATGGAGGATCCTTTCGCGTTTTAAAGCAGTCGCTGGCTGGGAAGATTTGGGGAAAAGTTTAGGTAAAGTTTCATTTCCAGTTGTTGCTGGACTACAGCTCCCAGCATGCCTCATCCTTCATTATATGTTACATTATTCTGGGATTTGTAGTTCAGCAACAGCTGAGCAACGTTTGGTTGAGCCGCGCTGTGCAGCAGGGTTTACATCCCCTTTAAGGCAGCAGGAAGGGATCCAGTCACATGAAAAGCAAAACAGGTAGATTATCAGATTACTGCAGACATAAAGAACAAGACTGAGGCACAGGATGTGGTGTGGGTGTCACACAGGGAGGCACAGGAACCACAGATATTGCTACTTTATACACAGCATGAAAATAGAAATATCCATAGCAAACAGGGTCTAATGGGGGAGGGGGGTTATACTCCTAAAGCAATATTGCTAATCAAAACTTCTACCCAGCATCCCAGAGCCAGTAGCTGCATTAATATGCAAAAGAATCCTCCAATGAGAATCCCAGCTGATCTGTATAAATCTAGCTCCCTGTTCTCTGTTCCTGCAATTGGAGTTGGGAGCATTAAGCACAGTTTCCCAGCACTGAACAAGTCTGTCCATTTATTCTACTTCTACAACGTACTAGGGGGGCACAGTGGGGCAGGCATAAGGTATTACAAATGGATAGAATAACCCTGCCGTAAGCACTGCTGGAGAAACTGTAATTCCCCGTTCCAAAGACCTGCATGCACGTTAGCACTGACAGGGTTAAAGCAGCTGCTGCTGAACGGAGTCAGAATGAAACCGAAAGGAGCAGCTGCGGTCCAACCCCACTGATCTCATGGTGCTTACAGTATGTGTCTGGCAGCCCAGCAACAAGGGGGGAGAAAGAGATTAAACCGGAGCTCTGTTTATACAGCAGTTTTAAAGGACAAGTAAAGGCCAAATGTTTCCTATGAAACTGCAGTCCTACTCTGGCACTTTGGCCCTGTGTTCACGCTGTAATCCAGTATGTGGGGCCACAGGCAAACTACGTAACTATCCTCTGTACCTTGTAATGAGCAACGGGGATTTCTGTTTTACCCTATTGGCATCTGCACATAGTACACTAAGCCTGGAAAGCGCTGAAATGCCTAAAGAAAGCGCTGAGGGACTGGGGAGCCGAGCTACATAGGATTTCCCTCCAGCTAACAAGGAGTTAATGAGGTCAGCTTACTGGGCGGGAAAGAAAGCAGCTTTTACTCACCCCTTCCCTTCTGCTTGCCAGTTTTCTCTGCAGGGGTCACACAGCAGGCACGGAGCTGCATCTCCCTCCCTCCCTCCCTGTTTAAGAGCAAATAGCTACACCCATTGGTCGGCATAATCTGTTATTTGCATGCTTTAAATAATTTTATTTGCAGGCTTTCCAAAAAAAAAAAAAAAAAAAAAAAAAAAAGTTTTCTTTGTATAATTTACATTTCGGTTTGTCACAGCAAATGGCGGGGGACAGTCCTTGGCCATTTATTTTCTGGTGGTGTTTTGAGGGTTTTTCACATGCCCACTGCTTTGCAGTGGCCGGCATTCGTTTAAAACAGTTAAATAAAAAAAATGTTGTTGCGATGTTTGGAAAAGTTGTATTACATGGCAAGGACTGTTTTGTTCTATGTTATGAAATAAAGCTGTGGCCGAACTCCACCCACATAAAGAAAAGCCCTGGTGTCATAGTGTTTTTTCTTGGTTAGGCATTGTAGGAAAAAGGGGTCAATTCTGGTGGGGAGGGAATAAGTCTCCACAGTCTATGGAGACTGCTGCTGTGGGAGCCCTGGAGCTGACACCACATGTCAAAACTATCCCCCCAGAATGAATACGTAACCAGCAGCTAGTGTATATTATGTTAAGTGGCCTATTAAAGAATCTCCCCAAACTGTAATATATATATCAGTAAATATTGCCCTTTTACATCCTTTCCCTTCAGCCTCCATTTTGTGCTGGGCTGTGTGCTCCCTCAGAGATCAGCTGACAGGAAGTGATGCAGAACTCTGTTCATTAAATGGCTGATGGGGCCCAGCACAGACCCTTATGGATGACAAATACAAGTTACATTTCAGCCCTATGGCACCTTGTCAGGCAGTGACATTTAGTCCTGTACTGGTTCTGCTGTTACATTCGGCCATTACTGTCCTTGTTATCTCCCCCCTGCTCTGGGGCATCAGACTGGGGCAAGTTCCACTGCAAAGCCCCAGAGGTGGGGGCACTAGGGAGACTATATTATTACGTATTCATGGGTACAGATACATTAGTGGAGGAAATGTAAGGGAAACATCTGTTGCTGCACAATATAACAATATAATAAGATCCATATTTACACAAGGAGTGCCTGAACAGCCTATAAAGGACTGAAAATATTTCCCAGCATGCAAAAGGGTTTTTTTGCCCACAGTTTTAGTGCGCCTAGTAACAAACCTGTAATCATTTTATAATGTTGTTTATGATTGGATTGATCTGTAGGATTCTTAGTGCTAATTCTCTTTATAAAATGGAATTGTTAACTTTGTATAAATCAGCAGGGAGCACTTACTGACCCCCTGTTTCAACAAGACATTGAAGGAAAAGGAAAGGGATGATCACTGGGGGGTGCCAAAATGTTAGGTACCCCCCAGTAATTGTAATCACTTACCTGATACCCTGGGTCGGTTCTCCTGTGAAAAAGTGATCCTCTTAGTAGTCTAGGCAGGATAGTGAGGCCAGTTAGTAGAGGGTAACAGTCTAGGCTGGATAGTGAGGCTAGTTAGTAGCAGGTTACAATATTCTAGGTGGGATAGGGAGGCCAGTTAGTAGCAGGTTAAAGTAGTCTAGGCAGGACAGTGAGGCCAGTTAGTAGAGGGTAACAGTCTAGGCTGGATAGTGAGGCTAGTTAGTAGCAGGTTACAATATTCTAGGTGGGATAGGGAGGCCAGTTATTAGCAGGTTAAAGTAGTCTAGGCAGGATAGTGAGGCCAGTTAGTAGCGGGTAACAGTCTAGGCTGGATAGTGAGGCTAGTTAGTAGCAGGTTACAATATTCTAGGCAGGATAGCGAGGCCAGTTAGTAGCATGTTAAAGTAGTCTAGGCAGGATAGTGAGGCCAGTTAGTAGCAGGTTACAGTAGTCTAAGCGGAATAAGGAGGCCAGTTAGTGGCAGGCTACAGTAGTCTAGGCAGGATAGCTAGGCCGGTTAGTAGCAGGTTACAGTCGTCTAGGCGAGATAGTGAGGCCAGTTAGTAGCAGGTTACTGTAGTCTAGATGGGATAGGTGAGGCCAGTTAGTAGCAGGTTACAGTATTCTAGGCAGGATAGTGAGGCGAGTCAGTAGCAGGTTACAGTATTCCAGGCAGGAGAGTGAGGCTAATTAGTAGCAGGTTACAGTATTCTAAGCAGGATAAGGAGGCCAGTTAGTGACAGGTTACAGTAGCCTAGACGGGATAGCTAGGCCAGTTAGTAGCTGGTTACAGTATTCTAGGCAGAATAGTAAGGGCAGTTAGTAGCAGGTTACAATAGTCTAGGTAGGATAATGAGGCTAGTTAGTAGCAGGTTGCAGTAGTCTATAGTTCCATGACCAGTATGAAAGCAGTTCCAGTCTTGTGAAAAGTCACTTATCCTTATATTTTACAATAGGGCACACTATTCCACAAATATGGGGATTCCCCAACAAGCTCTGCTATATCACACATTAATGTGTAACAGGGGTTTCGGAGTAGTAAAGTGGCCTTTTTATTTCAACTATATGGTAAACCAGTATATGTATATATTTGACCATGACCATGTCGATTTCAATTCGCAATTGTTTTCCATTTGAATAACATTAAAAAAACAAACATTTCAGATAAGTATAACTTTTATTGGCATCCGTAGAGCATAAAGTGTGTATTTCACCTAATATTTACATTTTGTCATTTTTCATGCAGATAATGTCTGAACCATCAACATTTCCCTTCATCACAAGTCATACTTGATGCTCCACAGAGTGGACAAAATATAAATACTGTATGGTGACCCATTGTCAAGTAGGGTCTGTATTTGGTTTAATGGCCCCTAGCCGGGAGAGAGCCACAGAGTGGCCGACATTATATACTTTATGGATCATCACCTTTAAGATGGTCCAAAGTGGAAGATGAAGTATCTATTGATCGTTCTGATGCTTTCTTGTCTTCAGCTGAAAATTTATGGTTAAGTTGACTGCATCGTTGGTTTCCTTGGCTTCATTGGTGGGGAAGGAAAAGCACATTGGATAAAGCTGATCCGCTTCTAATTTTGGTCACAGGTCACTTTAGCATGGTCAATTTATCTGTTGGGAATCTGGAATATAAGCATTGTATGTATTAGTTGTACATTTATGTTTTGATGCAAAGCAAATCCTGAACTGAAATCCCACATGTGCTCCATGTATCCGAGTCCGGATTTGTAAATGTGGCCCATTTGTGCCTGTTCTTGACTATTCCTGATCACTGACTGTCTTAAGCTGGGTCAAGGGTTGCCACCTTTTTAGTGAAACAATACCGGCCAGGGCAGGGGGGAGGACTGCAAGGGGGAGGGTTGTGCTGCAAATGGGGGTGGAGTAATGACATCA
The DNA here is from genome assembly GCF_000004195.4 of Xenopus tropicalis. Lineage (NCBI taxonomy): Eukaryota > Metazoa > Chordata > Amphibia > Anura > Pipidae > Xenopus > Xenopus tropicalis. The sequence goes on along the minus strand of NC_030685.2, from coordinate 8,675,712 downwards.
AGGGGCAGAGCCAACCAACAACCATGGAATCATGAAGGGTTTGGTAGGTATTCAAGCTAGGAATGGAAGAGAGAGGAGGATTCGAGATGGACTGGGCGGATTTTCCTTGTTATTTCTCAACTTTCTCCTAAGTTATGGTTTGTGGCCCTGACATTGGGTTCCACAGGGAGTGAAGTTGTTTCACACTTACATACCTATTTATATGTTCAGCACTTTAGTTCTAGATGAGTGTTGCACGAGAGGAGATACAGCTCTATAAAACACAGTGGTTCCCCTGAAATCTACAGGAAAAGTAAGGCTGATGCCCCAGGAAAAGGTTTATTGATGACATATTTTCTTCTGTTTCAATGAGCTGAGAGTCAGGTTTATCTGAAAACTATAACTGTAATTACCTTTATTTGAACTTCTGAACTTGTCCATTTCTTCCATTGTTATTAGTTGCAGGCTGCATGCTGTATATGAGCTCTGATCCCAGTTACCCTTCATCTCTTCCATACACAGGGACCCTTCCAGGTCCGTTACTATCACCATGATTTTGGAGGGATCTAAATAGGAATATTTTAGGTTACAGCAGGATACTGATCTACTATTCATTATTTTTTGTTGCTTTTATTTCTTTAACCAGTATTTATAGCTTTCTCATCATTAGATCCTTCCATAGGCTGGAGTACAAATGGAACCAGTGCCAACTCTCAGAAGTAGCCCTAGGCTAGGGGTGGCACTTTTGAAAGATAAAAATATGGTGCCTTTTCATAATACCAAATGTTCCTATGGATTTTCATAGTACGATGTGTGCAGAGAATACATTTTCTGGATCTTACCTTGGGTTTCCATACAGAATTCCAGATATGGTGGTCCATCTTCTATAAATTTTCCTGATTCCATAGAATGATAGAGTATGATATAAGTGGCTTTCTTTGCTGCACATTTCCATTCATCCTCGGTGGTGCGACAAAGCGGAATGTACAACACTTCCCTGACATTCACCGACCAATGCTCCTTAACCTTGGCTTCCAAAAACTGCAGATCAGGGGGTATATCCCAGAATATTACTGTCACTTGTTCCCCTGGGGCCTGGGCTCTCAAAGCATCACTGCAACCAAATACAAACAAAGACAAAAACAAAAAGGTTAGGGCTGCAAAACCGGTAACCATCTTTGGCCTCAGCAATAACTGGACAAGAGGGTGGGCAAATGCCATCTGCAGAAGGCCGATGATATTGGAGGGTGCCATCAGAGACAGGTATTGGGCGGACCCTTGGTCAGGTTTAACAATGCTGTACCTTAACCCCCATAAAGGTAATGTCAACCCTAGTCATGCTGGTAAATGAGCCCTTGTTTATTTAATCAGCTGAATGCCCAATCCTAGTGTTGCAGGAAGTTGAAATGCAGCCTGGGAACCTCCAGAAGGAAGTGGGAGGTGGGAAGTCTGGCAAGGCAGAAAGATGTGGGCATTTGGCACTTTTCATTAGAATTACCTGCATCCAAACACACTTCTTGCAGATCCCTATACTTGTGCTCAGCACAATTGTGTCCGTCCTGTTGTGCACAAGAATCATGTCAATGCGGTTTTAATTCTCACAATGGATGCCATCCCCACTTTGAAATCACTAGCCACAAGTTGCATCCAGTTTGGACTATTTGAGCACCAGCATTTATGCGACAATTATGGGGAAAACACTGCATTGTGGGTAAAAATAATGGCATTTGGCATCTCAAAGTGCACTTTGCACATTGCACTGTTGTAAATGACTCCTTATATGCCTCTTTAAAGGGGATGTAAACCCAGCCACGATGTTGTCCCACTGCGCCCCCTAGTTTTGCTATAGAAGTTGCCAAAAAACACAATTAGAGATTCAAGAAAATTCACCAATTAGAATTCTACTGATAACTTAATTATAAATGCAAAATAATGGACCAATGAGAATGCTGATTCCCAGCACTGTGTCAGGCCCCTTGCTGGTACTTGTTCAGTGCTGGGAAACTGTGCTTAATGCTCCCAACTCCAATTGCAGGAACAGAGAACAGGGAGCCAGATTTATACAGATCAGCTGGGATTCTCATTGGAGGATTCTTTTGCATTTCAATGCTGCCAATGCGGGCCCTAGAGAGCTGGGAAAGTTTTATTGTGCAATATTGCTTTAAGAATACAACCCTGATGTTGCTGGACTACAGCTCCCAGCATGCCTCACCCTTCATTATATGTTACATTATTCTGGGATTTGTAGTCCAGCAACAGCTGAGTAAAGTTTGGTTGAGCTGCGCTGTGCAGCAGGGTTTATATCCCCTTTAAATGCATTTGTTAGCAGGCTGCATACAGATTGCCAATGATTTCGTAGGAATTACACTCACCCTATAAAACAGCCAGATACCTGTGTGGATTCTGCCTGCTTCACAGGACACAATCTCTCCCCCACTTGCATTGTGCTGTTCCTACAAACATTCCCTGTACAGCAAGAAAGGATCTCAGTGTTAGAGGAATCATCTGAAGCCTCTGCCTCCATATTACTGACTGTATCCAGGAAGCCAGTGTCCCAGCCGGCAGCTACAGCCTCCACTGCCAGCTCACAAGCTCCGCCCTCTATGGCTGCATTACTGGCTTACTTATTCACTGCTTGTGTTGCTACACGGAGCTTACTGACAAATGTAGAAGTTGAGCAAACAGTGTAAATATGATACACGCTGTTTTGGGTTCCTAATAAGCAGTTAGCTGATAGCAGTCTCCTAATGATGTGCTCAGCTATAGTTCAACTACTTCTTTATAAGTGTAGTCATGTATTGCAGCCACTGCTGAAACTTGGGACTGATTGTGTGCAAACTCTAGCAAGTAGTACAATAAATACAGAGCATGTACTGTTGGTTAAAGGAGATGTAAACCCTGCTGCACAGCACTGCTCATTACTCAGCTGTTGCTGGACTACAAATCCCAGAATAATGTAACATATAATGAAGAGTGAGGCATGCTGGGAGCTGTAGTCCAGCAACTTCAGGGTTGTATTCTTAAAGCAATATTGCACAATAAAACTTTCCCAGCTCTCTAGGGCCCGCATTGGCAGCATTGAAATGCAAAAGAATCCTCCAATGAGAATCCCAGCTGATCTGTATAAATCTGGCTCCCTGTTCTCTGTTCCTGCAATTGGAGTTGGGAGCATTAAGCACAGTTTCCCAGCACTGAACAAGTCTGTCCCTTTATCCCCATGTCTGATTCCTGTGCCATATAATGACGGGAAAATGCATAGGCGGAGGGTGACTTTTTTGTTTGGGGAGGCTAAAGATGGCCCATACACAGACTGACCTACAGCTAATGTGACACTTAGTGGATTCGCTGCTGGTGTAAAAAATTAACCTCCCAACTACCTCTTGCCGTTCCCACTGACTCCCAGGGATACTGTGCAAAAGTGCGGGTGGGGGTACATTTTTTTAACCCTAAAATGCTTAGGATTAAAAAGCATTCATACGTGCACGTCTGTTAGGGGTTCTCCATCCATTTGTGTTTGTGATCAGTTAGCTTCAAGGGGTAGTTCACCTTTAAATTAACTTTTAATATGATGTAGACATTGTTATTCTGAGACAATTGGCAATTGGTCCTCTTTTATTTTTAATGGTTTTTTGGGTATTTAGCTTATTGTTCAGCAGCTCTCCATTTGGTATTTCAGCAACTATCTGGTTGCTAGGGTCTTATTTACCAGGTAGTGGTTTAAACATGAGATGGGAATATGAATAGTTAAGGGGCCTGCATGGAAAAATAAAACAATAGCCTCACAGAGCAATACTTTTTGGTCAGTGACCCTCATTTGAAAGCTGGAAAGAGGCAGAAGCGAAAGGCAAATTATTAAACAACTATAGAAAATTAACTAGGAAGACCAATTGCAAAGTTGCTAGGAATAGGCCATTCTAAAACATACTACCAGTTAACTTAAAAGTGAACCACCCCTTTAGATGTGTTTATGTTAGTTTTATAGCAAGAAAGGCAGTGGGTACTGACATCCCAGGCACGTTATATACAGTGAGACGCAGTCTTTATATACAAAACCAGCATATTATATACAGTGAGAAGCAGTGGGTACAGATGGCAGATATTCAGGCCCTGGCACTATAACACTGGCACTCATACACAACATTGGCTCCCGATCCCTGTCTGCATCTGCGCCTTGATTGGTCAATTTTACTGCCTGTCAAGAAAGCTGTGCTCTGATTGGAGAATCCACAAGAAGAAAGATCCAATCAGAGCACAGCTGATTTCTGCAGAAACGGAGCCAGGTTTTTTTTTTTGTTTCGTTTTTTTTAAGGTGCCAAAGCAGGTTTGGGGAGGCTTAGCCTCCCCTAGCCTTATTGAAAATCCACCTATGGGGAAATGATGTAATTATCTCTGTATGTAAGATAACAGCAAGATAACAGTCAAAGTGCTGGGAATCAGCATGCTCATTGGGCAGTTGTTTTGCATCTGTAGTTGAGAATTTGGTCAGCAGAATTCATGTTGGTGAAATGTTTTCCCTGTGTAATTAAAGGGCCCTTATCTGTTAGTCAGCTGGGATTTTCATTGGACGATTATTGCTTGTGTGTGTAAACAGGGCAGGAAGGGTTGGTGCAGAGCAGAAAGTGAAACTAAATTGAGAACAAAAATAACATAGAGACGAGGGGAGAAGAACAAGAAAGAAGTAGAAGGAGCAGCTCTAAGTGAAGGAGAAGCAGAGAATATCCCTTTCCTGCCGGGGGCTCCACTGGGTGAGTCTTTAACCCCCTAAGGAATGGTTTCTGGGTGAGGCTTAATGCCCAGGGGCCCCACGGTACCTTTATTAGTATCCCTCCTCATACAGCTTTGTGCCAAAGCCCAGAGCTGAGCCTTTGGTGCCTGCGACACAGGGAGAATTAGTGTTTTGCTCATAGATTTCATTATTTAACAAGGTAGTTATTACCGGGAATGGAATCCCTGAGTCAGAGTCCTGTGACTTAATCATTTATATTTCTTTTTTCTTAATGTTTGTTGCTGGACTACAACTCCCAGCATCCTCCAGTGCTTGATCCAGGGTTAAACCATGCTGGGGGTTGTTGCGCAGTAAGATCTGGGCACCCAGTAAGGAATCCCCTCCTGCCGGGGTAGTGTTTAACCCTTTAGAGCATACAGTACCAGCGACCAGATTTGTTTCAACCCTGTTATTCATACTACGCACATTGAAAAAAAGTCTCAAGTACTGAATAAAGTTTGTATATTTGGAATATTAGGGCCTTTAACTGCCAAGGGTTGATGGGAGTTGTAGATAAACAATAGCTGAAGGGCCACCGCTACAGATAGCCCTATTTATATGCCGCATCGACTGTGTGCCATAGCCCTGGAGGGCCCCCTGTTGCCAGCGTCTGGTTGCCTAAACATAAAGGGGAAAACATAACGGTGAAAGGGGCATCAGACTGGGATAGGTTTTACTGCAAAGCCCCAGAGGCGGTGGCACTAGGGAGCCTAAATCTGGGTCTGTTAAATATAGATTTAAGGGAACACTGAACCCAAACCGTAAAGCTGTCCCACTGCGCCCCCTAGTTCTCTATAGAAGTTGATGAAAAATGTAATTACACATGGAAACCAATTCACCAATGAGAATTCTACTGACCCAAAACTTAATTATAGATGCAAGAGAAGTGACCAATGAGAATGCTGATTCCCAGCACTATGTCAGACATCTTGCTGCTAGCTTACATATAGAGATAATTGTGTAATTTTTCTCTTCATTATATGGCACAGGAATCAGACATTGGATATAGGACAGACTACTACCCTACTATACCTGCTATCCCACAGTCCCAGTCCCTTCCCAGAGGCTATTATCCCCCCACTGCTACTATAGGCACCATCTCTCCCTACTATACCTGCTATCCCACAGCCCCAGTCCCTTCCCAGAGGCTATTATCCCCCCACTGCTACTATAGGCACCATCTCTCCCTACTATACCTGCTATCCCACAGCCCCAGTCCCTTTCCCAGAGGCTATTATCCCACTGCTACTATAGGCACCATCTCTCCCTACTATATCTGCTATCCCACAGCCCCAGTCCCTTCCCAGAGGCTATTATCCCCCCACTGCTACTATAGGCACCATCTCTCCCTACTATACCTGCTATCCCACAGCCCCAGTCCCTTCCCAGAGGCTATTATCCCCCACTGATACTATAGGCACCATCTCTCCCTACTATACCTGCTATCCCACAGCCCCAGTCCCTTCCCAGAGGCTATTATCCCCCCACTGCTACTATAGGCACCATCTCTCCCTACTATACCTGCTATCCCACAGCCCCAGTCCCTTCCCAGAGGCTATTATCCCCCCACTGCTACTATAGGCACCATCTCTCCCTACTATACCTGCTATCCCACAGCCCCAGTCCCTTTCCAGAGGCTATTATCCCCCCACTGCTACTATAGGCACCATCTCTCCCTACTATACCTGCTATCCCACAGCCCCAGTCCCTTCCCAGAGGCTATTATCCTCCCACTGCTACTATAGGCACCATCTCTCCCTACTAAACCTGCTATCCCACAGCCCCAGTCCCTTCCCAGAGGCTATTATCCCCCCACTGCTACTATAGGCACCATCTCTCCCTACTATACCTGCTATCCCACAGCCCCAGTCCCTTCCCAGAGGCTATTATCCCCCCACTGCTACTATAGGCACCATCTCTCCCTACTATACCTGCTATCCCACAGCCCCAGTCCCTTCCCAGAGGCTATTATCCCCCCACTGCTACTATAGGCACCTATTTACCCTACATTTTTCTATTTACAGAAAAAAAGACATTCCAGACTTCATTTCTTTAATAAGGAGAGAATGCAAGAAAACCAATATTAGCTGAAGAACATCTGCAAGAAAAAGTCATATTAAAAGAGTTTTTCTTCAGTAGTCAGGAGAGTGTATATGAACAGTATAAATATAGAGCTGCGGGTACTTAGCGGAATGGAGTCAGACCAAGGGGCGCCCCAGCTTTCAGCTGTTGGTAAGAGTATGAGAAACCTTAGGGAGTATTTTGACATTGTTAAACCTTAAGACGTAAATAATATAATATGGAAGCCAATGTGCTGCTTTAACCTTGTGTTTATGTTGTGTTATGTTGTACTGATATGTTTTTATGGTAACTTGCAAAACTGGATTACTTACTAAAGGAAGCAAAAAAAAACAACTAAACATGCCAAACTAAAATTGGAACAAGCCACCATGTAGTGTTTAGCTCAGGTAGGGTTGACGTTATCCCAGTGGGTGGGGTGCTGTCGTGGGGGTGGGGAAATTACATCACAGGGGGGGGCTATGACGTGGGGAACGGCCAATCTGTCATCAATTTTGGAAAGTCCTGCCTAGTTTTCCAGGCTGTCCAGACAGTTTTGGCCCAAACTGCCCTTTCAAAAATGGGGCAACCCTAAGCATAGGCCCTATTCATTGCACCGATATTGAGCAAGATAGTGCACTGTCCCTTTAAGAAACAGATTCACTTTAATATTAATATTTAGTAAGGTGTACACTTTGTCATGCAACTCTTGTCTACTTTCATGATTTATTAATGTTCTCTGCAGAGTTTGTTAATGGAGTAACATACTGTGTATTTTACCTTCTAATTTTATTTTTCATGCTACGGGAAATCAAGAAACAAGTGAAGCTTCAGATGCCTCAACTTCAGAGCCTGGTATTGGAAATGGTGAACCCTATGTAATGGTCCATGAAACAGGTGGGATTCTCATTCAGATACATGATGTTGCTCTGAATGCCAGATACAGAGAGTACAACTGATACAGTAGGTGCCTTATCTCCATATAAAATAGCCCCCTATAGGGAAAACAAAGCGCCAGTGTCAGGGTAACAAGGTTCCTCCTATAGGCAAAATACACTATATAAATAATACATGAGATAATTAGGAAAGCACCACTGGAACCCCACCAAACCAATTTCTCAAAGTGTGGGTTCCTCTACCCCCTAGAGGGTCCAATACAGTGGAACACAGGAAGCAGTCTGAAGACTAATGAGTATAAAAAAAAAAAAAATCAGAAAAGTCCAGTTGTTTTAGACTTAATTCTACTAGATATTAAGGATTCAACACTTTTTAATAGGCTTGATGATGGGATCTAAATACTGTTGCTCAGCCGCACCTTCCTTAGATATTATCAAGGTTAATGCATGCTGAGAGCTGTAGTCCAGCAACGTCAGGGTTGAATTCTTAAAGCTATATTGCACAATGAAACTTTCCCAGCTCTCTAGGGCCCGCATTGGCAGCATTGAAATGCAAAAGAATCCTCCAATGAGAATCCCAGCTGATCTGTATAAATCTGGCTCCCTGTTCTCTGTTCCTGCAATTGGAGTTGGGAGCATTAAGCACAGTTTCCCGGCATTCTCATTGGTCAGTTCTTTTGCATCTGTAATTAAGTTTTTGATCCACAGGATTCTCACTGACACCCACCCCCCTATATTGTAGGCAATTGTGAATAATAAACGGTGCTGGTTTCCCTTTGGGCTAAACATTAACCCTATCTGTAACAATGGCCCCTTTATTGGAGCTCCCTATAGATCTGCTATGTTTCCTGTTTCACCGGGGGTGGGGGGGGGGTAAGACTTGCATTGTTAATAATAAACATGGCAGATTGTGTGGGTTTTTACACTTTGCTTAGTGTAATGAAATGACTTCCCCTGTATGGATAACCTGTTGAGTGGTACATTTTCCACAGTACAGCATCTAAAGATACTGATAATAAAAAATATATATCTTTCTCTTTTCTTACAAACAAGATTGTGATGAAAATGTACAAAATGAAGCCCAGGCTCTGTGTACTTATACACCTGGTCCTATTACAGGTAAGACAACAATCATTTTTCATACTGTAGGATTAACATAATTACTGATCATTTTCCCCTTTAAGACCAGTTGTGCCAGCCTCTGCTCCAGGTACATGAGATCAGCACTGGGGGCATTAAACACATAAAGGGTAACTAATTATAACACAGGGTCCAAGTGCTAGAGCTCTAAGGTGCACCCTTTAGCTTTAACTTACTAAGCACTTGAACACCTAAACCACCTTCCCTCCCAATGTAAAAAATAATTTGTCGCCAAAAATCGAAACACTTAAATCTGAACCGAGTATTATTTTCTCCTTCTCCAGCTCTCTGGTTTGTAGACTTTGATTACGAAGCTACAGATGTAGCCAAGTTCCTTTTCCATGTTGTTGCGTTATATCTCTTCCAGCTAACACAGGGGAAAAAAAAATTAACATTTGCCACCAGGTGGTGCATGGTCTATGGCGTTTTCTATTTTAAGTCTTTGCACTCTGGCACCATCTAGAGGCCACTCAAAAAATGGTGTCTGGACATAGTGAGACAAAATGTGAAACTTGCTGGCTGCATCTGTAGACTAATAGCAATATCAGCTTTCACTGTACTCACAACTGAGTAGTCTTTATTTTCTTACACTTGTCTAATGAATGTTATATTTGGTCATAATATACTTTGTCTACACAAAGGGGCTAATTGTGGCTCAGAAACCCTTGTGAGCTTTATCAGGACAGAATGTTCCCCATGTGTGCAGTAAGAGGCTTGTGCCACTGGAGGTGCTAGCATTAGGCACCATTGGAGTTGGGCAGCATTGCCATTTTCACTGCTGGTGTTCTGGTTAGGGGGCAGTTTCTACAGATAATCCTTTGATCCATTTGGAGTGCAGATGATCATGGTGACAGATGAAAACTTCATCTGCTAATGTACCATGTTGGTGAGGGAACGGTGCATTGGCAGATAAGAATGTACAGAAAAGCTGCTGCTCCATATGCATCTGCGCCTATCGACACTAAATTTTTTACTAAACTCAAATGTTTGCTTATGTATAAAAAACATTGAATGCAAAAATCTTGAAATCAGTTTCCTGTTGTTACTTTTACAGAAAAGTCCAGTTTAACTGGGCAGTGGATTGAATGGATATTTGAAATTCTGCTTTATATATTTTGGGTAAGTATCTTAAACACTTAGAAAGCCACTAAACCCTGCTGCACAGCGCGGCTCAACCAAACGTTACTCAGCTGTTGCTGGACTACAAATCCCAGAATAATGTAACATATAATGAAGGGTGAGGCATGCTGGGAGCTGTAGTCCAGCAACATCAGGGTTGTATTCTTAAAGCAATATTGCACAATAAAACTTTCCCAGCTCTCTAGGGCCCGCATTGGCAGCATTGAAATGCAAAAGAATCCTCCAATGAGAATCCCAGCTGATCTGTATAAATCCGGCTCCCTGTTCTCTGTTCCTGCAATTGGAGTTGGGAGCATTAAGCACAGTTTCCCAGCACTGAACAAGTCTGTCCCTTTATCCCCATGTCTGATTCCTGTGCCATATAATGACGGGAAAATGACATCATTATCTCTATATGTAAGGTACCAGCAAGGGGCCTGACACAGTGCTGGGAATCAGCATTCTAGCAATCAGCAGCTATCTAGTTGCTAGGGTCCAAATTAATCTAGCAACCAGGCAATGGTTTGAAAGAAAGACAGGGCTATCAATAGAAAGATGAGTAATTAAAAAGTAACAATAACAATAAAACCGGAGCTTCACAGAGCAATAGTTATTGGCTGCCGGGGTCAGTGACCCCCATTTGAAAGCTGCAAAGAGTTAGAAGAAGAAGGCAAATAATTGGAAAACTTTACAAAATAAAAAATGAAGAGCAATTGAAAAGTTACTAAGAACAGGTCATACCAGAAGTTAACCTGTAAGTGAACCGACACTTTAACAAGAAGCATTCCGATGCCCTGCCTAGCCCATACTAAAAGTCAATGCGTCTGACTCGCATTTCGCTCACTAACACTCAAGCTTCATAAAAAGTGATGAAAAGCGTGAAACAGAATTCACACTAGCAGGGTATAAAGTTTGTCTCAAGCAGGATAAAATATTGAGAACAACAGTGACAATGAATGGGCCAAGAAGGAAGAATGGGCAGATACACCACAGGGAGATTTCATCCCAGAAACCAGTCAGTGGGTTGTAAACCCAACCACAACACTGCCCCACTGTGCCCCATAGTTTTATTATAGAAGTTGCAAAAAAATGAGAATTCTACAGACAAAAAAACTTCATTATAAATGCAAGAAAGCTGACCAATGAGAATGCTGATTCCCAGCACTGTGTCAGGCCCCTTGCTGGTACCTTACATATAGAGATAATGATGTCATTTTCCCGTCATTATATGGCACAGGAATCAGACATGGGGATAAAGGGACAGACTTGTTCAGTGCTGGGAAACTGTGCTTAATGCTCCCAACTCCAATTGCAGGAACAGAGAACAGGGAGCCAGATTTATACAGATCAGCTGGGATTCTCATTGGAGGATTCTTTTGCATATTAAAGGAGAACTAAAGTCTAAAATAGAAAATGATTAGAAATGCTGTATTTTGTATACTGAACATAAACATAAACATTCTGAACTTACTGCACAAGCCCAGAGGTTGAGAAGCCTAATTAAAACAATAATTTATGCTTTCAAAGTTGTCCACAGGGGGCTGCCATATTGTGACTTTGTTATACCATCTTCTATAAGATCTGGCTCCTGCACATGCTCAGTTTGCCCTGGGCTGCTGTTGGGAGGCGGAGCTTAGGGAACGTAATAAATTATCAAAACAACAGCACAAAGCCAGTGGCTGCATAAATATGCAAAAGAATCCTCCAATGAGAATCCCAGCTGATCTGTATAAATCTGGCTCCCTGTTCTCTGTTCCTGCAATTGGAGTTGGGAGCATTAAGCACAGTTTCCCAGCACTGAACAAGTCTGTCCCTTTATCCCCATGTCTGATTCCTGTGCCATATAATGACGGGAAAATGACATCATTATCTCTATATGTAAGGTAATATCAAAATGGCTGATATAGTGCTGGGAATCTAATTAGCACTCTCATTGGTCAATGCTCTTGTGTATATATATTTTTCCTTCAACCTCCATAGAGAACTAAGTGAAAACTAAAAATTACCCCATTGGTACAGGTACATATAAACTAGCGCTGCCCTATTATGTGAATTTTATAAAATAATTTCTTGTAACTTTTTTATTAAGAAAATATAGTGGATAGAAAAGACAAAAAATATATATAAACATTGCATGTGGGTTACCGCGACATAAAAGGGTGGGAACTGTCTATAGTAGTGTCTCTTTGGGTGTTCCATGGAGGAATGGGTGCGGTGTTGGATGGTTCGGGTTCCAAGGTCCTGGGGGATTAGTTGTATGGTCATAGTTGTAGCTGTGTGGTTGTGCTTTGGCAGGTTTGATAAAGTGTTGATCGGAGGAAGGTGGTTGGTCCGGTTGGGTTTTCCTGGGTTGCATAAGATTCTGGGTTGGATGTCCCTTATGTTCGTCATTTTGGGTTGACCAGTTCCCACATGGCCCATGTTTCCATGAATTGGGTATGTTTGTTCTGTAGGTGGGCTATTCTGGATTCGAACTCTTTGTTATTATTTACTCTCTTTGCGACTTCGGCTAGTGAGGGTGGGGTTGCTGATTTCCATTTGCTCGTTAAGGCTAACTTAGCCGCTGTTAGTACTTGGTTCATCAGCGCTTGAGAGGTTTTATGTAGTCCGGGGAATGGCTTTCCCAGTATGAATGTGAGGAGGTCCTTCTGGATGATGCGACCCGTGAGTCGAGATAGTAGTTCTGTAATGCTATCCCAGTAGGGCTGTATTATGGGACATGTCCATAGTATGTGTTCTAATGTGCCTATGGTTTGGCAGCCTCTCCAGCAATATGGAGAATGGTTAGGAAAAAAGGTGTTGAGTCTCTCCGGGGTGTTGTACCAATGCATTATGATTTTGTATATGTTTTCTCTTTGTCTTATGCAGGTCACCATTTTTTTGGCATTCGCCCATATGTGGGCCCATTCTTCGTCCGTGATGGGTTGTGCTCTGTTTTTATTCCATTTGGCCATGTATGTATGGGAGGGTGTTTGCTCTGGGGGGGGTGCAATAAGAAGCTGGTATATCTTGGAGATCAGTCCTTTTTGAGGTAGGCCTTGTTTGGCTATGAGCTTCAAAGAATTTGAGATTGGCTTGTGGTGCTTTTTCTTGTAGGTTTGGAAATGATAGGATGGCACCCGTGGTTGGATTTATCAGGTTTTCTACTCCGGGGGCTTTGGTCTGCGACCAGCGGAGGTAGAAGTGCGGAGAGGTTCCAGGTTCAAATGTTGGGTTTTTGAGGTATATAGTTGTTAAAGGGTATTTGGATATTAGTGCATGCTTTTGCTTGTTTTTATTCCAGATGGAAAGAGTAAGATGGGTAGAGCTTAGTCTTGAGGTGGGTACTCGGAGTAGGGGGTTGGTAGACCATATGAATGAATTTAAGTGGTAGTTCTCTATGACCATATTTTCTATGATTCCCCATATTGTGGTTGGGGTCCAATGAGACCAGGCAAGTAGTTGTCTGAGGTGAGCTGCTTCATAATATTTCAGGAAGGATGGTACGCCAAGTCCTCCTCTAAGGTTTGGGGATATTAGTATGGATCTTTGTATTCTGTGCCTGCGGTTGCCCCAGATGAACGTGTGCACCATGGATTGTATCATCTTAAGAGTTTTGGTTGGGACCATTACTGGCAGAGTTTCGAATAGATATAGGAATTTGGGTAATATACACATTTTAATAGATACTATTTTTCCAAACCAGGATATTGGGTAGTCAGACCATTTTCTCAGAAGGTGTTCAACCTGTCGGATAAGTGGTGGGTAGTTGTGGTGGTATAAGGTGTTGTATTTGGAGGTAATCTGGGTGCCTAGGTATGAAATGGAGTCTGTTTTCCAGTTGTAAGGAAAACTTGCTTTAAGGGCTTCCTTGGTGTTGCTTGGTATGTGTAGTGGAAGCGCTTCTGTTTTGGTTAAGTTAATTTTATAATTGGAAAGCACGCTATATTCCTTGAGAATTTTGTGCAGGTTAGGTAGATTTGTGGGTTTGTTAAGGTAAGCATCACATCATCTGCATACAAGGAGATTTTAAATTGTGTTGATTTGATAGTTATCCCTGATACATCTTGGTTATTTCGGATTAGCGCTGCTAAGGGTTCTATGCTTAACGCGTAAAGGAGCGGAGACAAGGGGCACCCTTGTCTCGTACCGTTGAAGATTGGTATGAAAGAAAGAAAGAAAGAAAGCCCCAGTGCTAAAGCCAGTAATACTCTGTACCTTAGCCATGGGGGGGAGTGTAAGGTGCATATACAGTCACTGTATTACATACAGACAAACCTTTCCAATGGGAAAGTTTATTCTCAGAGGGGCTGTTGGGTAATAGAAAAGTGACTGAACTTTTGTCACAGCTTCTGCCTCTGTTTCCAACCTTTGTAACTTATATTTGTTACACAGCTCAGTATTTGGAATCATTACAAGGTGGAAAGAAAAGCCGCACTAAGGATTCAGCTAAAGTCTCGCCCAAAGATCAAAGTGCCAGAGCAGGACTTCAGTTATTCAGGGAGCAGCCAGACAGGACTGTGATTGGTTGGCTAGTATGCATGTTTAATAGTGACCAGACCAAGCAGGCAGGGGAAAGAAGAATATTGTGAGTCGACCCCTAAGCTCAGGTCACTGACATCAGCCAAGAGCAGACTGAGCATGTGCAGTAGTTGGGCAAGGCAAAAGATGGAGAGCTACTGTGGGCATCTTCAGGGGCATGGGGCTTTATTTCTATAGAGCTTTGGTGGCTTTGGGCTGGTACAAGGGCCCAAAACACACAGATAAACATTTCTAGCCATATTCTTTTTTAGGCTTTAGTTGTCCTTTAATGCAACCACTGGCTTTGTGCTGTTGTTTTGATAATTTACTATGTTCCCTAAGCTCCGCCTCCCAACAGCAGCCCAGGGCAAACTGAGCATGTGCAGGAGCCAGATCTTATAGAAGATGGTATAACAAAGTAACAAGATGGTAGCCCCCTGTGGACAACTTTGAAAGCATAAATCATTACTTTAATTAGGCTTCTCAACCTCTGGGCTTGTGCAGTAAGTTCAGAATGTTTATGTTTATGTTCAGTATACAAAATACAGCATTTCTAATGATTTTCTAATTTAGACTTTAGTTCTCCTTTAAAATATATTTAACAGTTGTTTATGATTTCCCTTTTAACTGCTTTATGTTTTGTTACATCTGCAGCCTGTCATTCAGCCTTTCAGTCAGCCTTTCAGACAACTCTTCACTGTCGGGATACTGACCTTTTCAGAGAAGGACGAGTGCAAATGGTTGGAACACTTACTGAGGTCGGATGTCCGTGTAGATAAAGTTATTTGCAACTCTGGAGATGAAAAAAGACTTAAAGACGACCTCGCACAGTGTTCCTATATAATTGTTTACCACCGAGGCAGATTTGGACCTGACTCTATGACTGATTCTATGTTTGCCAGCACCGTGACACAGAGCACTTCCAAACTTGGTAAATGTTCAGCCGTAATTGGCCTTGATCTTTTAAACAGAAAAATCAGATAATTATCTCTATATGTAAGGTACCAGTAAGGGGCCTGACACAGTGCTGGGAATCAGCATTCTCATTGGTCACTTCTCTTGCATCTATAATTAGGTTTTGGGTCAGTAGAATTCTCATTGGTTAATTGTTTTCCATGTGTAATTAGTTTTTTAATCAACTTGTATAGAGAACTAGGGGGCGCAGTGGGACAGCTTTGCACCCTGATGAGGTTCTCATGACTGGCAAGACCTGAATAGAAATGTTTGGCCAACGGGGAGAGATGGCGTTTCATCAATCTATTATGGCGACAGGAGAGAGAGATTTTCACGACAGTTGCCGATATCCGAACCTTGGTTTCATATGCGGATCCGCAGCTCTTATGGAATCTGTCCAATGTAAACTAAACTACTCATGTGATTGCAGATACATCTCCACCAATTGCAAAAGTGCTCAGATAAGCCCCTGGATAGGCTTGTATTAAAGGACAACTAAAGCCTAAAAATGAATATGGCTAGAAATGATTATCTGTGTGTTTTGGGCCCTTGTACCAGCCCAATATCCCCAAAGCTCTATAGAAATAAAGATTCATGCCCCTGAAGATGCCCCCAGTAGCTCTCCATCTTTTGCCTTGCCCAACTACTGCACATGCTCAGTCTTGGCTGATGTCAGTGACCTGAGCTTAGGGATCGACTCACAATATTCTTCTTTCCCCTGCCTGCTTGGTCTGGTCACTATTAAACATGCATACTAGCCAACCAATCACAGTCCTGTCTGGCCGCTCTCTTAAAAACTAAAGGCCCTTTGAGCTTGGGGCGAGACTTTAGCTGAATCCTTAGTGCGGCTTTTCTTTCCCCCTTATAATGATTCCAAATACTGAGCTGTGTAACAAATATAAGTTACAAAGGTTGGAAACAGAGGCAGAAGCTGTGACAAAAGTTTCAGTCACTTTGCTATTACCCAACAGCCCCTCTGGGAATAAACTTTCCCATTGGAAAGGTTTGTCTGTATGTAATACAGTGACTGTATGTGCACCTTACACTCCCCCCCCATGGCTAAGGTACAGAATATTACTAGCTAGAGATGTTGTGTGTGTGTGAGCAGTTGCATGGGGGTTTGTGTGCATTACACACGGGGAGAGGCCAAACTGTGCCAGTAGGTGTATAGGCAGAACAACATGATATGTACAGGGGAACCTCTGCACAAACACTATGTTCCTTCCCAGGATGCAAAGTGACTGACACTGAGCTCAGAGTTTGGGCTCTCACTATTATAAACAGGCTGTGTATGGAACCCCCAGGCTGCTCAGCAACCCTTTGCTTTGGTCAGTGTAATGCAAGTGTTAGAGAGAGTCATTTGTAGAAGGATAGAATTCAGAATGTGTTTTGCTTAGAAAAAGCCCCAATTATCTTCTGAGCTGATATTTTGGGGGATGGGGATATGGGAATATTTGGGAGTCTGTTGTAAACAAGTTATGTCTAAATACTATGGAAAAAAATATATACACAAGAGCATTGACCAATGAGAATGCTAATTAGATTATTTTTTTTTTAAGCTACTTGCTACCCGATATCGCCTACCCGTAGGTGGGGATATCGGGTGAAGATCTGCTCGCTTGGCGACATCGCCAAGCGAGCAGATCTTATAGTGTGTGGGCACCTTTAGTCTCACTATGGGTCATATACAAAAAAAACAACAAGTGCAAGAGGGTTCCCCTTAGTGCTCATTCAGACAGAACTTACTCCCATTTGGCTGAGGTCTGTGCACCATAGCGGGTAAAAAAAAAAAAGAAAAAATTTGACGAGTTCCAAGGAGCATGGGCCAGTCCTGTCTTGTCATAGGGCAATCAGTACAGGGGCCTGTTTGTGTCCTGCAAGTTGGAGGGCAGGGAGAGGTACACCTACATACCTCTACCTACCTCTTCCTTATAAATAAAGCCAAATGTAAACAGCATTGCCTTCATGTGGGCAACCACTGGTCTCTTCTCTCCAAAACTGAATGCACAAACCAGCAGCAAGTCTCCAAACAAGGACGGTGGTGCGCAAAGTGCAGAAAAGGGTGCGCTGTGTCTGTTTTATACTTTACATGCTGCCTTTCTTATAGTAAATGGCCGCTACTATCTTCTATCTGTAAATACTCTTGTAATGCTTTATATAGTATAGATAATAACTAGAATCAGTCTGTGAGTATGCACCAAGTGGGAGGATACCATTTAATCGGATTATGTTCATTCCAGAAGGCTGTCCAAAATAGACGTAATTGTATATGACTTTTTTTTGTGGTTCTTATACCCCAGAGAAGAAGAACGTGCTGATTGCTTTGGGGCATCTTGAAGACAAAACACACGAGGAAACGATGAAGGAGAAACTGCAAGAGAGAATTGGAAGAGAGTGTAACCAGCTGTTCTTCACAAAAGGAGAAATCAGGCGATATGAATACCTTTATGCCTTATATCCAAAGACGAAATTGGATGCAATACGGGCAGCATTATCTACTGCTTTCCCAGGTACAGAAATACCAATGCATTTACCTGTCTGACAGGTAACAGAAATACATTTCATATTAGGGATGCATCCCAACTTGAATTTCATACAACCTGTGGCATAGGGTGCGGGTAGTTCTTGGCCAGTAGCCCCATGTAAGGTGCTTATGATACAGAGAGGTGGGAAAGAGGTTCTGTGCATTAAAGGACAACTAAAGCTTTAAAAAGAATATGGCTAGAAATGTTTAGCTATGTGTTTTGAGCCCTTGTACCAGCCCAAAGCCACCAAAGCTCTATAGAAATAAAGCCCCATGCCCCTGAAGATGCCCACAGTAGCTCTCCATCTTTTGCCTTGCCCAACTACTGCACATGCTCAGTCTGCTTTTGGCTGATGTCAGTGACCTGAGCTTAGGGATCGACTCACAATATTCTTCTTTCCCTGCCTGCTTGGTCTGGTCACTATTAAACATGCATACTAGCCAACCAATCACAGTCCTGTCTGGCTGCTCTCTAAAAAACTGAAGTCCTTTTGAGTTTGGGGCGAGACTTTAGCTGAATCCTTAGTGTGACTTTTCTTTCCACCTTGTAATGATCCCAAATACTGAGCTGTGTAACAAATATAAGTTACAAAGGTTGGAAACAGAGGCAGAAGCTGTGACAAAAGTTTCAGTCACTTTGCTATTACCCAACAGCCCCTCTGGGAATAAACTGCCCCATTGGGAAGGTTTGTCTGTATGTAACACAGTGACTGTATATGCACCTTACACTCCCCCCATGGCTAAGGTACAGAATATTACTGGCTTTAGCACTGGGGCTTTTTTTTTCTTTTTTTCTTCTTCTTTTATATACAACCACACAACAGACCAATAACTGCTCTTGAAATGTTTATGAAGCAGTTGCATGGGGGTTTGTGTGCATTACACACGGGGAGAGGCCAAACTGTGCCAGTAGGTGTATAGGCAGAACAACATGATATGTACAGGGGAACCTCTGCACAAACACTATGTTCCTTCCTAGGATGCAAAGTGACTGACACTGAGCTCAGAGTTTGGGCTCTCACTATTATAAACAGGCTGTGTATGGAACCCCCAGGCTGCTCAGCAACCCTTTGCTTTGGTCAGTGTAATGCAAGTGTTAGAGAGAGTCATTTGTAGAAGGATAGAATTCAGAATGTGTTTTGCTTAGAAAAAGCCACAATTATCTTCTGAGCTGATATTTTGGGGGATGGGGATATGGGAATATTTGGGAGTCTGTTGTAAACAAGTTATGTCTAAATACTATGGAAAAAAATATATACACAAGAGCATTGACCAATGAGAATGCTAATTAGATTCCCAGCACTATATCAGCCATTTTGATATTATCTTACATATAGAGATAATGATGTCATTTTCCCGTCATTATATGGCACAGGAATCAGACATGGGGATAAAGGGACAGACTTGTTCAGTGCTGGGAAACTGTGCTTAATGCTCCCAACTCCAATTGCAGGAACAGAGAACAGGGAGCCAGATTTATACAGATCAGCTGGGATTCTCATTGGAGGATTCTTTTGCATATTTATGCAGCCACTGGCTCTGTGCTGTTGTTTTGATAATTTACTATGTTCCCTAAGCTCCGCCTCCCAACAGCAGCCCAGAGCAAACTGAGCATGTGCAGGAGCCAGATCTTATAGAAGATGGTCTAACAAAGTAACAAGATGGCAGCCCCCTGTGGACAACTTTGAAAGCATAAATCATTATTTTAATTAGGCTTCTCAACCTCTGGGCTTGTGCAGTAAGTTCAGAATGTTTATGTTTATGTTCAGTATACAAAATACAGCATTTCTAATGATTTTCTATTTTAGACTTTAGTTCTCCTTTAAGCCTCTGTGTTTGAGAACTGTATTTCTAATGTTTATAAACTTCCTTTTCTTCTAGGACATGAAGGTTACATTTCTTCGGTAAGAGTCAATTTATGTGCCTTTATAAACCAGTTGCTTTTTTTGAAGAATAAAATAGGCAAATGTGTGAGAGAAGAAACTAATAGTAACAGGACTGCGTATAACTGTACAGTGCTGCTAATCTGATGATTATATCCAAGTAAATTCACCTACAGAATCCCTAACTATTAGGTTCCAGACTTCTGGCAGATGCACATATATGTTCTCATAGTTGGCCACACCCCATTAACTCATAACTTGGTCTCTATCTTTGTTTCTGGAAGGACTCCAAAAGGGACTTTTATTTCCTAGGATAGTTTGGAGAGGAAGTGCTTGGGGGCTTTTAAGCCCTTTATATTTCTATGAGTGGGCTTCTGACCATTCCTGACTTTCATTTTAGCACTGGGGCTTCCATGATTACAGGCAACCAAGCATCCTAAGCCTTATATCTTGGGTCCCTAATGAGGCTTCTGCCCCATAGTTTAGGTGCCTGTATAATAGGGGGTGCCACCTTGTGACTTAATTAATCACTGATTGTAAATCAATGAAGACAATGGTTTGTATTTACAGTTAGAAGTGACATCGGCAGCCAGTAAATAACAGTTCTACCTGTTTAATGAGTGGACAAAAATTGATTAGACTCCTACAAACCCTCCTTGGGAGGTTAACGTCCAAGTTTTCAATCCTAGTAGTTGGGAACATTCAAGAATTAAGTTCTAAGAAAATGAATTCCTACATAAATATGTGAAGTATGTGAATATGTAGAGTAAATAAGAGCAATAATGCTCTTCAAGACACTAGAAGACTCCAGACCATGTGGGTCCATGTGTCCACATCCTGCAAAAAGGTAAATCCATGCGTTATACTTTAATGTAGGTCTAAGACCTGCTCCCACCACTCCCTGACGGTGGACTCGTGAAACTAAAGCGGCAGTTACACCATCAAGGGAAGCTGGCAGAAGAGCGATTCTTTCCAATTGTCTCCAGTTTGTCTCATCAATAGGTCATTCCCAAAAATGTAACATTTAAGGAGATACATTATAAAGAAGTATTATGGTCATAAGTGCTAAAGCACTATGGTGCAAAACTTGAGCACGGCAGGAGATTTAGGTTGAACACAAGGTGAAAGGAGCAGCCCTGTACATAATGGCTGCCAAGCAGCATGCAGTAAATAAGCCCCATCGTGCCCTGTGCAATTCCCAGGGTGAGTAAGGGCCACAATGGGGAAAGCCCCCCCCCCCTCTTATGAATACAGTGCTGCTGAATGCAGGTCCATCTGGGAGGAGCTTCTCAGTGCTCAGTGAGTGGCAGGGTACAGTTGGCTTTCTGCCTCCCATGACACCCTAATGTATTTGCTTGTGCCTTGTCTCTTTTCTATTGTATTTTTCCAGTCAACCAATCACACTGTTGGAATCGTTTCACGGTCGGCAGAGAGTGATTATAAGTGGCTGGACCAGTACCTCAAAGACTCATTTCAGATCGAGGTCAGACCCATTTACATCTCTAACAGCGGGAAACTGAAGTTCTGGGATGATGTCTCTCATTGCTCATTCGCTATCCTGTATCACACCAAGAGACGAGGGAGGATAAACATCACCGACGTCACCGACTCTCTCTATGATGAAGAAATTAAATATCTGGCCTCTGCACTGGGTAGGGAACATGCTTTATATGGTGAGAAGGTGTCTGCCCATGCTTGGTGTGTGCATCTAACAATTCAGGTTCCTGAACCCTGCTGCACAGCGCGGCTCAACCAAACGTTACTCAGCTGTTGCTGGACTACAAATCCCAGAATAATGTAACATATAATGAAGGGTGAGGCATGCTGGGAGCTGTAGTCCAGCAACATCAGGGTTGTATTCTTAAAGCAATATTGCACAATAAAACTTTCCCAGCTCTCTAGGGCCCGCATTGGCAGCATTGAAATGCAAAAGAATCCTCCAATGAGAATCCCAGCTGATCTGTATAAATCTGGCTCCCTGTTCTCTGTTCCTGCAATTGGAGTTGGGAGCATTAAGCACAGTTTCCCAGCACTGTCTGTCCTTTAGGTTTGCGGCCTTGTGCTTTTATATGGCCATATAACTCCTTCTCGACTTGTAATATCTTTATTAACTATAGTAAGGTGGACATTATCCACTATATATTTTACAATGGGGGGGCACTTTATTCACTTTATATTATATAATAATAAGCCCACCTAAATACAAGAAATAACTTTTTGTCCCCGACTGTAGGGAAGAACAACGTGATTGTCGTAGCGGATGATCTTGATAACAGCAGCATTGAGGAGAGAGAGAGGATCTTGCAGAGCCAACCCAGCATTGGCCTCTATGCCAAAGATTTGATCCTTTTCACCAAGCAGGAGACAGATCCTAATTACGAGAGACTCGTTACACAGCAGGAACAGGAAGATGAAAGGAGTCTAAATGAAAAACTGGAAACCTTAAGAAATATTATAGGAAATGGTAAGGCTGTTTGTAATGTTACTCTATGCGCCAGTCAGTAACCTCATTAGAAATGTTTTCATTCCTCGGAGCCTCTTATTAAGGAGCGGATTTACACAGACATGAAGATTTACACAGGCAAGTAGATTTACGCAGGCAAGCAGATTTATACAGGCAAGCAGATTTACACAGGCAAGTGGATTTACGCAGGCAAGCGGATTTACACAGGCAAGCGGATTTACGCAGGCAAGCGGATTTACGCAGGCAAGCGGATTTACGCAGGCAAGCGGATTTACGCAGGCAAGCGGATTTACGCAGGCAAGCGGATTTACACAGGCAAGCGGATTTACACAGGCAAGCGGATTTACACAGGCAAGCGGATTTACACAGGCAAGCGGATTCACACAGGCAAGCAGATTCACACAGGCAAGCAGATTTAAACAGGCAAGCGGATTTACACAGGCAAGCGGATTTACACAGACAAACTATTTTATGGTGCAGAGTAAATGATGATCAAGCTTTGTCAGTCCTTAACATTTTTTAGTATTTTTTTTCTAGCTAAAGCTACCATGATGAGCGGAGCAGCAGATACCACAGGCGTCCACGGACAAGAGAAACCTTCAAATACACCCCCATCTGAGACAGATGAAGCAAATGAAATTGTGTAGGGATGATGGCTTCTTCATGGTTTCAACTAAGTGGCATCAGTTAAATAAAAATATTATGTTGGCAGAGCTCTGGAACATCTTGCAACCGATAAAGTAGGGTAATAGACTATCCATGGCAACATATGGGATCATTGCTATGATAAAGACCATCAGTTGTGGTGGACATGACAAATCCTGCTGTGAATATATTGTTGGGGGGGTGAAAGGGCAAAAAAATATTAGCCTTTCTCTCTCTTCGTCTCATCAACTAACAATGAGCAAATTTGCCCAATATTAATAAATATGCTTTTAAGGTTCTTCCCTATTAAAGGGATACTGCCACGTGCAATATAGTTACATATTTGCTAAAGCTGAAAATGGAAGAATGTCAAAATTGTGTCCAATTGGAAAAGCTTGTGGCTGTGTCAGGTTTCCTCAGCATGGAGGGGAATCCTACCTTAATAAAGGGCAATAACATTTAATAAGAATAAAAATGTCTATGTGATTGTGTATGTATTTATAGTAAGTTGGCCGGCCACTCTATAACTGTGGTGTAATAAATTCAGTAAGTGCTAATGTATTACGTTTGTTATTGACTTTTTTATATTTCTTAAAACTGAGGTCAAACCCTGCTTCCCCTTAGGGACCAATCTCCTTTGCTGTTTAAAGGCAAACTATACACTGCAGGTCTCTATAAAAATATATAACATAAAACAGCCCATTTGTAAAATGGTAATTCATATAAATAAACCATTTTCTTAAACATATATTTTTCTAGTACAAGGTGCTATTGGGTAATCCTAAATAGAAAACTGCCATTTTAAGAATTAAGGGCCACCCCCTGGGATCATAGGAGTCACAGTGCGCACAAACAAGCCAAGGCACACATACATGCTAGGTCCCATCAGCCAATGAATGGGCAGAGTTCTGCCTTTTGCTCCCACACTACTTCCTGTTACAGTTAGAGCTGCATCACTTCCTGTCAGCTGATCTCTGAGGGAGCACACAGCCCATCACTAAATGGCGGCTCAAGGGAAAGGATGTAAAAGGGCTATATTTACTGGTACAGTTTCCCCTTTAAAAAACAAGTAGCAATATCTGGTTAACAATAGTAAGGGCTTCTTGAAATAGAGATGGTGTGTTCTTTCTATGAAGGGGGGAAAAAAAAGTGGTGGGAACATGAAATATTATGTCGGGCATCTTGCTGGTACCTTACATATAGAGATAATGATGTCATTTTCCCGTCATTATATGGCACAGGAATCAGACATGGGGATAAAGGGACAGACTTGTTCAGTGCTGGGAAACTGTGCTTAATGCTCCCAACTCCAATTGCAGGAACAGAGAACAGGGAGCCAGATTTATACAGATCAGCTGGGATTCTCATTGGAGGATTCTTTTGCATTTCAATGCTGCCAATGCGGGCCCTAGAGAGCTGGGAAAGTTTTATTGTGCAATATTGCTTTAAGAATACAACCCTGATGTTGCTGGACTACAGCTCCCAGCATGCCTCACCCTTCATTATATGTTACATTATTCTGGGATTTGTAGTCCAGGAACAGCTGAGTAAAGTTTGGTTGAGCTGCGCTGTGCAGCAGGGTTTAAAACAGACTTTTATTAATAACATGACTGAACAAATGCTAAAAGAATCCGATTAAAAATGAGAAAACCTTGAATTTCTCCTTTTCGAAGGAATTTTCAAATGAACGCATCTAAAAAAACCTGTAAACCTTAAAAAACCAAGAAGCAAAGAAAGATTTTCCATTGACTTCTACAGGACGTCAACAGGTTTTAGAATGGCAAAGTTTTCCAATACTTTTTGATGATGTCTTACTAAGTGCTTGGAACGAGCAGATTAAAGTGAATTTTTATCTTTGAATTAAAATGCCGGTAAATAAAAAAATAAATTGTTATTGTAACTTCTCCTTCTAGAGTCATTTCCTATTAACCCCCAGCTACGGAGTTGTGTGCAGTTCAGCAGTTTTATTGCGGTAACTATCAGCCCGGTTTCAGTTCCTGAAACCCCCACATTACATATGTGCCATTATGGAACTCATAATAATATAATCTTTCATTTTCTATATCTGCCCAATGTGCTTTGCAAGATCGGTAACACGTTTAAGCCTCCCACAGTCTCATATAAACACTACATTGTAGTTCCATTAATAGAAGAAGTAGAAGTAGCTCCCATTTTGTCGTGCGAATGTGGTGAAGGTTTTGGTGATATGAAAAGAGAAACAGATATTTGGGAAATTCCACATTGAAAAACAGTTGAACTGATGCTGAACTGATGTTCTGGACAAAGGATTAAGGGGGCAAATAGGTGCTGCTCGCCCTGGGCCCTTACTATAGTGTGGCCCCTCAGAGTGGCAAAAATGTGTAGCACCAATTGGGCGCAGAAAGTTTAGAAGGGCAAGAGGCAGACAGTAGGGCAAGATGGTTATACCTGATCAATAGAGTGACAGTAGGGCAATATGGCAAAATCAGGAAAAGTAAGACAATATGGTGACAGTAGGACAAGATGGCAACATCAGGGAAAGTAAGACAGTATGGTGACAGTAGGACAAGATGGCAACATCAGGGAAAGTAAGACAGTATGGTGACAGTAGGACAGTATGGTGACAGTAGGACAAGATGGCAACATCAGGGAAAGTAAGACAGTATGGTGACAGTAGGACAGTATGGTGACAGTAGGACAAGATGGCAACATCAGGGAAAGTAAGACAGTATGGTGACAGTAGGACAAGATGGCAACATTAGGGAAAGTAAGACAGTATGGTGACAGTAGGACAAGATGGCAACATTAGGGAAAGTAAGACAGTATGGTGACAGTAGGACAAGATGGCAACATTAGGGAAAGTAAGACAGTATGGTGACAGTAGGACAAGATGGCAACATTAGGGAAAGTAAGACAGTATGGTGACAGTAGGACAAGATGGCAACATTAGGGAAAGTAAGACAGTATGGTGACAGTAGGACAAGATGGCAACATCAGGGAAGGTAAGACAATATGGTGACACTAGGACAAGATGGCAACATTAGGGAAAGTATAACAGTATGGCAACAATAGGGCAATATGACAATGTTACGGTAAGTATGGCAGTATGGCGACAGCAGGACAACGAAAGACAGTAATTTTAAAGACAAATTCTAGTGTTTCTGGTTGCAAGAATTTAGATGACATTTTTGCAAGTATGTAGCTGTGGGAACGGAACACTGAAGGTGCACGACAGGAAAAAAGAGATGAAGAAGAGTCTGCACCTGAGGTAACACTGTGACTGGATGTGGTCAGCAGGGAGCCCTGACAGGTTATGGGAAAATGAGAGGTATAAAAGTAACTGCAGGGAAGTGCTATAATGCAAACACCGGCTAATAAAACACATAATATTTTCACACATAAATAACAGGTTAATTATTAGCTCCACTGATCTTCTTTATAGGTGTCAGGCAAACCCACATCTCCATCAGCATCAGTTTGGTAATATGGTAACATGGGAACATTTTGTTTTGCAGCAGAAAGAATAACAGGTATAATGCTGATTCTACTGTGGTTTATTGTACTGTGTTCTTGAAACAGAATATTTCCATATACTGTACAGCACATGTGTGTGTAGGGGGGATGGAGGCACCTACACTTACCTCAATGTATCCCAGGCAATGTAAGCATAAAGTCTGCCTCTGCTTCTTCTCTTATTTTATTCTTCTCTGCCAGGCTGCCATCAACTTGTGTAGGATCTCTTGCAGCTCCTCATGAAGCTGAAAAGAGCAGTCAGGGAGGGTGTCAAGCTGAAGGACTACTTATTGGACTCAATTACAGCCCAAGTAGAAGCAGAGAGAGCCCAGTTGGAGAAATGTCACATGGAAGAAGCACCAATGTACCAGTGTAATAGGGCTGATACAAAAATGATGACTACTTTGCTTCTTACACATACTGGGGTCTCTTAGAGCATCAGTTATAGGTAGGATGGATGGGGTATAGCGAGCCTAGTAGGGCAAGATAGTAACAGGAAGGTAGGATAAGCAAAATGAGAGTGGGGCAAGACAGGGGCAGAAAGAGAAAATTGGGGATGCCAGCTAGGGCCTGTGGTTCTAGGTTGGGCCCATAACTTTGGCGAAAAAGGGATAGAACATGAGGGACAACAAATGATGGGAAAAAATGTGTGTTTATGAAAGACAAAGAATGGACATTGTGGAGGGTAGAGGGATGGTACAGATAAGGAAAAAAAACATGGAGGTAAGAACAGAAGGTGGAAGGGAATAAAAGGTGAGGAAAGTAAAGGAGGTGTGAGATGAGGAAGATGTGGTAAGAAAAGGCAAAATGGGTCTCTTAGAGCATCAGTTATAGGTAGGATGGATGGGGTATAGCGAGCCTAGTAGGGCAAGATGGTAACAGGAAGGTAGGATAAGCAAAATGACAGTGGGGCAAGACAGGGGCAGAAAGAGAAAACATTGACAGTAAGACGGAGGCTGCAGGGCAACATGAAAACAGAAGGGCAGGATAGAAAAAGTAAAGCAAGATGGAAACATAAGGGAAATATGACAATGGAAGAGCAAGATGGTAAAAGTATGTCAAGAGTAATATTTTATATTGGCATTGTCCGTCTTGCCAATCTTCAGCAATTCTGGACATATGCCAGTGCCTCTGGTTTTAATTGTCCCATTGGAACATTTTTTTTAAATTGTTCAGGAACTGAATAGATGTTATAAAGAAACAAGACAGTATGGTGACAGTAGGACAAGATGGCAACATTACGGAAAGTAAGACAATATGGTGACACTAGGGCAAGATGGTAACATTAGGGGAAGTAAGACAATATGGTGACACTAGGGCAAGATGGCAACATCAGGGAAAGTAAGACAATATGGTGACAGTAGGACAAGATGGCAACATTACGGAAAGTAAGAGAGTATGGTGACAGTAGGACAAGATGGCAACATTAGGGAAAGTAAGACAATATGGTGACAGTAGGACAAGATGGCAACCTTAGGGAAAGTAAGACAATATGGTGACAGTAGGACAAGATGGCAACCTTAGGGAAAGTAAGACAATATGGTGACAGTAGGACAAGATGGCAACATTAAGGAAAGTAAGACAATATGGTGACAGTAGGACAAGATGGCAACCTTATTGAAAGTAAGACAATATGGTGACAGTAGGACAAGATGGCAACATTACGGAAAGTAAGAGAGTATGGTGACAGTAGGACAAGATGGCAACATTAGGGAAAGTAAGACAATATGGTGACAGTAGGACAAGATGGCAACCTTAGGGAAAGTAAGACAATATGGTGACAGTAGGACAAGATGGCAACATTAGGGAAAGTAAGACAGTATGGTGACAGTAGGACAAGATGGCAACCTTAGGGAAAGTAAGACAATATGGTGACAGTAGGACAAGATGGCAACATTAGGGAAAGTAAGACAGTATGGTGACAGTAGGACAAGATGGCAACCTTAGGGAAAGTAAGACAATATGGTGACAGTAGGACAAGATGGCAACATTAGGGAAAGTAAGACAGTATGGTGACAGTAGGACAAGATGGCAACATCAGGGAAAGTAAGACAATATGGTGACAGTAGGACAAGATGGCAACCTTAGGGAAAGTAAGACAATATGGTGACAGTAGGACAAGATGGCAACATTAGCCTAAAGTGCTGTCTTGTATAAAAAAGGGCATTGACTCAAGGGATGAGAACATAATTTTGCCCCTTTATAGGTCCCTGGTAAGGCCTCACCCTGAGTATGCAGTGCAGTTTTGGGCTCCAGTCCTTAAGAAGGATATTAATGAGCTGGAGAAAGTGCAGAGACTGCAACTAAACTGGTAAAGGGAATGGAAGGGTTAAACTATGAGGTGAGACTGTCGAGGTTGGGGTTGTTTTCTCTGGAAAAGAGGCGCTTGCGAGGGGACATGATTACTCTGTACAAGTACATTAGAGGGGATTATAGGCAGTTGGGGGATGTTCTTTTTTCCCATAAAAACAATCAGCGCACCAGAGGTCACCCCTTTAGATTAGAGGAACGGAGCTTCCATTTGAAGCAGCGTAGGGGGTTCCTCACGGTGAGGGCAGTGGGGTTGTGGAATGCCCTTCCTAGTGATGGGGTAATGGCAGACTCTGTTAATGCCTTTAAGAGGGGCCTGGATGAGTTCTTGAACAATCAGAATATCCAAGGCTATTGTGATACTAATATCTACAGTTAGTACTAGTGGTTGTGTTTATAGTTTATGTATGTGAGTGTATAGATTGGTAGGTGTGGGTTAGGTGTGCTGGGTTTACTTGGATGGGTTGAACTTGATGGACACTGGTCTTTTTTCAACCCTATGTAACTATGTAACTATGTAACTATTAGGGAAAGTAAGACAGTATAGTGACAGTAGGACAAGATGGCAGCATCAGGGAAAGTACAACAGTATGGTGACAGTAGGACAAGATGGCAACATTATGAGAAGGTAAGACAGTATGGTGACAGTAGGCAACAAATAAAAGAACAAGCCATGATTTTATGGTTGCACTTAGACTCTGGGTGGTGGCAAACAGCAGTTAGTTGGGTTCACAGACATTTTGTATGAAAATCAGCGGTAAAAATGCTGTGGTTGCATTATGGGTTACTGTAGCATCAAGTTCAATCTGATTTTACCATCCTTCCCCAACTCCCATGGTATTTCAGCTCCTTATGAGGTTGGCTTAGGTGGAGATCCTACCAGAAGAGCATAAGAGTAATGGCAATGATAATCATCACTGTTGCAGTGGAAGGAGCCCACCCCCCAAAGAGAGGGTACCCAGTTGAAGGAACTGAATGTTGACAAATGGTCATGGCTGGAAGAGTAGTAAAGGGGCGGCCACTGACACTGAGAAACCCAGTGGGCTGCTTTGATAAATGTGCCAATGTCTTGTGTGGGAAGGCCGATTTATCTGTTTTCAAGCTAGAGTTTTTCCAAAGTTCTATCACAAGTAAACTCACTCAATATTTTTTCCCAATCTTTAAACTTGATCTTGAATTAAACAAATAGGCTTTGTAGACATTAAAGGGACACTCCATCCCACCCTACTATCCCCATCTCACCCTACTGTCTCCCTCTTGCCCTACTGTCTCCATCTTGCCCTACTATCCCCATCTTGCCTTACTGTCTCCCTTTTGCCTTATTGTCTCCATCTTGCCCTACTGTCTCCATCTTGCCCTACTGTCTCCATCTTGCCCTACTATTCCCATCCCGCACTACTGTCTCCATCTCGCCCTACTGTCTCCCTCTTTCCCTACTGTCTCCATCTTGCCCTACTGTCTCCATCATTCCTACTGCCTCCATCTTACCCTACTGTCTCCATCTTGCCTTACTATCCCCATCTTGCCCTACTGTCTCCATCTTACTGTGTCATCTCCATCTTGCCCTACTGTCTCCATCTTACTGTGTCATCTCCATCTTGCCCTATTGTCTCCATCTTGCCCTACTGTCTCCATCTTGCCTTACTATCCCCATCTTGCCCTACTGTCTCCATCTTACTGTGTCATCTCCATCTTGCCCTACTGTCTCCATTTTACCCTACTGTCTCCATCTTGCCTCTCTATAACTTACCTCTCTTTCCCCCTCTCTCTAAACTTCTTTCTGTCTTAACTGATTTACCAATCTTATGTAATCTAAATACCGGTATTAATAAAAAGTTATAAAAAAAAATAAAGTTGGGGTGTGACTACCAGTAGAATAATTAATGGCGATACTTGGCCAAAATAATGTGCATTGTCCCTTTCAGGAAACATCTCCTGTTAGTTCCAAGGAGGGGCCACAGCGGCCGCCCAATAAATTGTTTAGAACTCTCTCTCTCTCAGAGGAAATGAATAAAGACTTCTGTTTCTTACTAAAAGCAGCAAAGAGAGGCAGCCAGGCAGCAGTGTAAAAGGCAGCAGTGTTTTGTGAAGGAAGGTAAGAGCCATTATCCACAACTAAATTAATCTGATTTGTTTATAGTTAAGGGGGGGGTAGATAAATACACATTTGCTATTCTCTGAACTATTTTGTTTATTGTAGGTGGGTGCTTAGCTGTACCCAATACTCAAGATCAGCTTATACTTTGGCTAACGTCTCCTATGTCGGGGCCTCTATTATATTGGTATTGCCCTGTTCCATATCGTTGCTAATTTCCTTTATTCCTCTCTCATTTTGTCCAGCAGGACAATATATAACTTCTTGTACTTTCCTAATGTCTATAACAGGCACATCCCAGCTGTGCAAATTAATCCAAAGACTCTTAGCATCTAGGATACAAAATTCTTTAAAGGGATACTGTCATGATTTTTACACAGCAAATAATTCCCTCTGCCATTTAACCTTTTATTCTTGAACCAACAAATGTATTTGTAGCTGTAATATTGGTGTGTAGGCGCCATCTCAGTGCCTTGTGCCTGAGTCTGAGCTTTCAGCCAGCGCTACACATTAGAACTGCTTTCAGCTAACCTATTGTTTCTCCTATTCCCATGTAACTGGAGGAGTCCCAAGCCGGACTTGGATTTCTTACTATTGAGTGCTATTCTGATACCTACTGGGAGCTGCTATCTTGCTCCCTTCCCATTGTTCTGCTGATCGGCTGCTGGGGGTGAGGGGGGGGGGGATATCACTCCAACTTGCAGCGCAGCAGTAAAGTGTGACTGAGTCTGAGCTTTCAGAAGGAGCCAGCGCTACACATTAGAACTGCTTTCAGCTAACCTATTGTTTCTCCTACTCCCATGTAACTGGGGGAGTCCCAAGCCGGACTTGGATTTCTTACTATTGAGTGCTATTCTGATACCTACTGGGAGCTGCTATCTTGCTCCCTTCCCATTGTTCTGCTGATCGGCTGTTGGGGTTTGAGGGGGGGATATCACTCCAACTTGCAGCGCAGCAGTAAAGTGTGCCTGAGTCTGAGCTTTCAGAAAGAGCCAGCGCTACACATTAGAACTGCTTTCAGCTAACCTATTGTTTCTCCTACTCCAGTATATTTTCCCTAGTTGTACAAATTGTTTCTCCTTATTGGCTGCTAATCTCAAGTTTACCACAAGATGGGGCTTGGGAGCACATTTAGCAATGCAAACAATTTCTGAATTTGCTTTTTTCTACAATACTAAAATCTTCCCCAGCCTTCAGAAACCTGCTTTTTGGAAGAGTAAGAGGGACTGGGGTGTCACAGATCATTGCCTCTCACTGTATATAATGTATGTGGGGCCAAAGTTCTCACGGCCTTTCACTGTATTTAATGTATTTTAGGTGCCACTGCCCTCTGTCTCTCACTGTATTTAATGTATTTTGGGTGCCACTTCTTCTGCCCCTCACTGTATTTAATGTATATTAGGTGCCACTGTCCTCCGTCTCTCACTGTAATTAATGTATTTTAGGTGCCACTGCCCTCTGTCTCTCACTGTATTTAATGTATTTTGGGTGCCACTACTTCTGCCCCTCACTGTATAATGTATTTAGGATCTGGACTTATTCTTCATAAAAGTCAATGTAACATTATTTACAAGTGCAGCCTGTGAGTATTTATCTATTTCTCCTTTACTGAAAAAAGTAACCAAGGCCAATGACACATAAGGCAGTTTTTACACAGTGTATCTTAGCTGACAGAGAGATGCCTTAAGCCACCCTAAATGATTTGGAGGCAGTATAGGCAGTTTTCCCCATTTACACACTCGCTAAATTCATGACAGTACCAGCAGTGCTATTAGCCCATAGCAAATCTTCCCTAGCCTTCAGAAACCTGCTTTTTGTAAGAGTAAGAGGGACTGGGGTGTCACAGATCATTGCCTCTCACTATTTATAATGTATAATGTTCTCACTGCCTTTCACTGTATTTAATGTATTTTAGGTGCCACTGCCCTCTGTCTCTCACTGTATTTAATGTATTTTGGGTGCCACTACTTCTGCCCCTCACTGTATAATGTATTTAGGGTCTGGACTTGTTGTGGAATTGTTCATAAAAGTCAATGTAAGATTATTTACAAGTTATTTACAAGTTTTCTCCTTTACTGAACAAGGTATCCGAGGCCAATCGCATGTGAGGCAGTCTTTTCATGGTGTATCTTAGCTGGCAGAGAGATGCCTGAAGCCACCCTAAATTATTGGGAGGCAGTATAGGCAGTTTTACCCATTTAACCGCTCGCTAAATTCATGACAGTACCAGTAGTGCTATTAGCCCTTAGCACATGTTTCCCTTGACAAACTCCCTTTAATCTAATAAGCAGAGAAGCATGTCCAGGTTTTGTCTCTGATCTGTTTTATTGTTCTTTTAAACCTGATTTTTGAACCAGCCTTGACCTACTATATGGACATAGGAGCTAAAGTGCATGAGTAATTGCACCTGTGCAAGTTGGCCCCTCTGTTAGTAAATAAACCCTTTGTCTTGTCAGATAACACAATCATTTGCTTTTCATAGGAATCTTTCCTACTGTGGTTCTAACCCATAAGACCAGTGGGAATCTGAGAGAAATGAAGGATAAGTTTGAAAACATGGGGGCGAGGAGGGTCTTTGCCCTTGAAAATTTTACCCCAGAAGGTCACATCAAAACCAGAGGGAGGCACGAGGAGGTGCTGGAGATGTTCTGCAAAGTTATTGAAGATATAAAGTTTCACATGGAGAGAGCGAAGGATCCTCCGGAGCAAATGAAGAGAGAAAGGAAGAAAAATTTGCTCAACTTTATCCATGAAAGGGAAATGAAGAAGAAAGATGAGGAGCTGGAAAGTCAGAGACAGCGAATTAAGAATCTGCAGGACGAAAAGGACAAATGTCCATCGCCGGAACCATGTACTGTATTATAAACCTGATGGAGTGTTGCTGTCCAGGCCCCCCCTGAAAGAGCTAGAAAGGCAGAAACCAGCATTAATAAATGATTGAGTTTAAACAGATTCTCAGGGCAAATCATACTCTAAGATATAATATTATTACACTTACATTGGTGACACTAAGTTATACGGATGCTGCAACCTATTGCATTCGCATTAAACTTCTACTTTAGCAGCTACTCTTGGCATGAATAAAAACACAACTACAAATCACAGTCGACTCCCGTGTGAGTTCTTTATTGAACATCAAAAGAAATGAGAACAAGCCGCAGGATGGAGTTTGTGTAGCAATGGTATAACTGGCTGGTTGTGGTATCTCCATATCTCACATACATGGGGGTGAGGGAAGTGGTTGGGTGCAACTAGGAAGAGGTCTGTGTGCAGGGGCAGCAGTTCTCTCCCATGTGTTTAATTGTGAATATTGGGTATCACAACCAAATGAATACAGTTCATTTGTTCCTCAGGAAATTCCCATGGTGGAGCAAAAGATCAGTATAATGCATTTTTTTGTGTTTCCATGAATCCATGAACAGCCTTGATAGCTGCTTTTTTTAATATGTCACTTTGTAATAGAGCCCACACTCTGGTTGGGGGAAACAAAACCATTTTGTGCAAAAAATGCTCCTAACGGGCACTGTGTCCCCAGCAACAGGAGGGGCTCCCAGTGTGGGCGGCCATGTTGTGACACTGAGATTTTGTTCAGTAGAATTCTCATTGGTGAACTGTTTTCCATGTTTAATTAAAGCACCTATCAGTTGATCAGCTGGGATTCTCCTTGGAGGATTATTTTGCTTATTAATTGGTACAAGTTAGCTAACAGAGACTTGTTGGTAGCGGCAGAAAGTGTGTTGAGCAGTAATGGCTTCTGTTAGAATCATCTATTAAAGTTTGAGCTGATCCTGGGATTGTATCACCTTGATTTGGCAACCTATCGTAACATGGTGGTAACAGGGGACAGAACCTTGGAGTGAAAAGCTGACTGGAATCAGATCTGCAGAGCCTCTGAGCTGACAAAAGATAATGAAAATGATTGAGGGCCCATCTGAGAGTATGGTACATGCAGTAACTGGCAAAGGCAAAATAACATCTGTTAGGGGGATTCACAAAGAGTAAAGGGTAGGCTTAGGCCCAGTGATATGTAAGGACATATATAAAACTTAAAGGAGAAGGAAAGGCTAATAAAGAGTTAATCCCAAGCTGCAGGCATACCTTCAGTTGTCTCAATAGTGCCCTTAAGTCTCCCCATATTTCTCCCGTTCAGACGATCAGAAGCCAAACAGGAAGAAAAAACACTGATCTGTGTAAAGAAAGTTCCCATAATGATTTACTCCTGCACCAACACCCAGACCAAGTGAACATGCTCAGATAGACTATGAGTCAGCTTCCTGCTGATTGGCTCAGATCCACACTCCTAAGGGGGCGGAGTGAGTTCTTAGCATTCTTGAAGGAGGGGGGAGCGGGAGAGCAGGAGAGAGGAGAGAACTGCGTGCCTCTTGGTGAGGAAAACAGACACAAGAGATTTATGATTTCAATATGAAGGACATTATTAATCATGAAATGCATCACATCATATTCATGAGAATGATAGAATTTAAGACTAATAAAAATGTGCAGTTTAGCACTAGGTACAGGCCACACTGGACAAGACTCTGCAAAACAGCGGAAGAGGAATAACACAGAAGAGAAGTGCAGGTTTCGGAGCAAAGTGATTTGCAACACAGACTGTGATTCAGGGTGAAATTAATATTGAAGGATAATATGGATAAGGGTTACCTGAGAAATTATTTTGTTATGAACTGGTAGAAATAATCACAAAGGTCTCATCCCTCCTGATTCTGTCTGTGACTGGTTCAATCTCTAACAGACTAAGATCCTACTAAAGACTATGTTATTACTGCTTATTCAAGTCCCACCTTCCTTTCATTGGGTACGGCCTACGTTATGGCTGTTCTACATCAGGGCAGCTGCAAAGATACCAAGAACCCCAGAGGGGCATTGGTGATGCCTGTAGTGGTACAACTCCCTGATTCTATACAGGTGCTTAGTGGCTGATATACTCTATGAGTCAAGGCCTAAAGCTGTTGGGCCCTACAGGACTGAAGGGTTGCAGGATGCCTGGGATTTACCCAAGCTACAGGGAGCCCATCTGGATTCATTCACAGGAGAAATTTTGATGAATATGGAGTAACAGAATGTAACAAGGAATGCCAGACACTGTAACTTGGTATAACTGACTCCCATAATTGAGTACCGTACTTTTATTTGCTACTTTTGATGTTTGCTGACACTTTAATGCAAGACCATGAAAGGTGAGTTAAACACAGGGCTATGAGCCAAGACTGTAATGAAAGATTTTTAACATCAAACCAGGAGGCCGTGAATCATATTTAATTCTTCTAATTATCCCTGTTTACCATCGCATTAAATGTTGTTATATCAGGTGTCATTTGTGCAACGGACATTTGGCGCATTGCAAAGAATTCCTGGAAATTTGTAGACTGGGTTTTACAAGTCTCTCTCTCTCTCATTTTCTAGTTTGCGTACAAATATTACGTTCTTGTCAAGTCAGGGGGAAATGTTAAATATTACGTATTGAAAAATAAGTTGTATCCCAGGCCTGAATGGGTTAATATGTTACAAATGTGCAACTGACTTGCCATTCACACTATCCCTCACATACCCCATTGTTCCCTAAGTCTGGAGTGTGATTATGTTATAGGAAACATATAGAACGTCTTAGGGATAATACAGTGGGGGAGGGGGTTTCCAACAGGGATATATATCAGTAACAAAAGGCTGGTCTCACACTTACACACTTACACTCATACACAGCCCTGACACACACCTATACATTTTTAATACTTTAAATAAATACATACAAACATATACTTTGTATTGTATTGGGAAGCTGTCAATCATGTTTTTTGACTGGCTAAACAACTGGTAATTTGTATGTAACTTCTGTGCACTTAGGGTGAAAACACACGGAGCTACTCAGTAGCAGCTACTCGTCATGGCTACTAAAAAAATACCCTGCCATAGAGACAGATGAGAATTGCTAAAACACACGTAGAGACAATTATAAGCAAATGATCAGCATTGTCTGTTTTAGTTGCCGTGACAAGTAGCTGCTACTAGTAGCTCTGTGTGTCTTCACCCTAAGCTGACTACACTTGGCTATTATTGGCTGCTTATAAAGCTTAGTCTCCCTGACCAGTAGATGAGTAGGGAAAAATGATTGGTTCAGCCAGTTTCAGCCAACTTTATTTGGTGGTCTTGTTTGGGCGGGCCCTTCTCTTTGTTATTCTTCTTTTCTTATTTCTCCTTGTTTTGGAAACTAGAAATCGCCTTTTTCACCATCCCTGCACCAAAGTTGAAAAGGGAAGGTGCAACATCTACTTCTACACTTTTCAAGCTCTCCCATACGGGCGTATACCACGCAGTCTCCTGATCCGCTTGCTCCTTCTCAAGATCACTGATCTGTGCCGCGTAGAGTTTGGCTTGCCAGGCACATCCTTGGCGTGTCAGGAGTTCTTCTTCCTATGTACACAAGAGATTCATTGATCATTTCTCTGCCCGGATTGCCACCATCTTCCTTATCTCAAAGGGCTTTTTGTTGTGTCATAACAAGAAGCCATAAAGGGGGTAATCATTGCAAATTCATTATCTATGACCTTATTAGGGAAAGTTTGTCTTTGTGAGATATAGTAAGACTACACCATATCTAAATATTAATGCAGCCACTGGTTTTTGAGAGCTGGGGAAGGTTTATTGAGCAATATTGCTTTATGAATTTGCTGGACTACAGCTCCCAGCATGCCTTCACCTTGGTGCTATTTTAAAGCAACTATTGAGTGCAGTAGTTATTATATCCCCTTTAATTATGTGATACAGCTTTATTTAAGAATGCTACATAGATACCTTCTTTAATCCTCTCATTTTCATCAAGGGCCTTGTCACTTGTCAAAATCGTGTCTCCAGTCACCTCCTTATTCTTCAGAAACCGCTGAAGAACCTCATCACCCTGCAAGAAAAACAAAATGAAAGAGGGGCAAAAGTATGTCCATGTTAGCAGAAAGATTTGGGCTCTCAGGGGGTTGACCGAGACTTGACTATCAATCCAACCCCCTCTCCATAAATGTTACCTTAATGCCTTTCTTTGTATCCTCGTTGTATTTTCCAACAATCTTATCCATCTCCGGCTTAAATAGTTGATAGCCGCCAGGAACAACGTACGACCCAGCAGTGAGAGCTTTGTCTAGGTCTTCTGATAACTTTGCAAGCAAATCATCACAATAAGCAACAGAAGCATCCTCATTTTTCTTCAGAAATTCATTCTTTTTCTTCTGTATCCTCCCCTGTTGAATAAAAGTATTATTATTATCAGCCAATATCCTATTTGATATCCAGGTTTGATTGGCCAAACCATTGGCAGCCATTGCTTATTTTGCTCTGTCTTACCATTAGCTCTTTCTGGAAGTGATGGTCTTTGTCTTTGAAAGATCTTGTTATGAAGATATCAACTGCCTTTTCCTCACATTCTTTGTTAAGATCCATGAACTGGTCCATCGTCTCTGTAGGAAACACCACTCTCTTGGCCATCTCAGTCTCATAGTATTCCGAGGCCTTCTCAACTGCCGCCTTGTTTTCATTCTCAGAAAGGTAAAGGACTGCATTCTCCATACAAGGGACTTGGCCATTGTTAATAGCTTCCGTATATTTTTCGGCCAGATTTCCAAACACTAAAAATAAGCATAGATTGGCTAACAACCCACAAAACATACAGCAACACGATTTCCCAAATTGTTCATTAGGGATTTGGGCATGGAATTTTGGGGGTGATTTTTAAAAAGTGCCATATCCCGGCTTGCCCAAAGTGAAGGAAAATGTAGAAGTTATTTAACAATTGAGACCCAGTGAGTATCATGGGACGAAACATCTGCTTACAACTGGGACATAAGGTTGAGGTTGATCTTACAGATACTTGAAAAAGAAACAACAACCTTATCCTAGCCAAGATGACTTGGGAACACCTATACATTTTTAATACTTTAAATAAATACATACAAACATATACTTTGTATTGTATTGGGAAGCTGTCAATCATGTTTTTTGACTGGCTAAACAACTGGTAATTTGTATGTAACTTCTGTAACTCTTTTCCACACATTGAATCTACTTTAAATACCACCTTGGTGAGTGGTGTTTGTTGACCATAGTACTTACACAAATATATTAGAGAAAGAATATTTATAACAGTGGGGGATATCCACTTATTAACACCTCCTCCATCTTCTTTATGTTATTTAGGGTCCTTTCAAGGGTCCTTTTTATCTACTTACCAACACTTCCTCCATCTTCTTTATGATAAGGAATGTCCCTACTGGACTTGGCAAAAAAGTAAAACTTACACCCAATATGTGGGTTCTCGTTTGCTGATTAAATGCTAGGAATAAAGGTAATATGTTTTCTTGTGCCCCTTTTTAAAAGCAGAGATCCCGTTGGTATTTACTCCAGGTGATCAAATATGATATGAAATATGGGAAGTTGTCATAATGGATGTCCAAGAATCTCTTAAGTTAACCACACAATGACTGAACCCGTTGCATTATTTCCTTAAGGAAAAACTGTTTGTCTATCTTATTTAAGGGCATATTATACTGCATAAGGCCAATGTATAGCTTACAGCTTCCCTTGCCCTGGGAGTACCATTGGTACATTGTGACATATTAGGAGAAAAGACTCTTGATGGAAAAGCAAAAATAAAAATGTATAGGATTGACCTTTTGGACCACCATGAGAATTTCCTGAAGACCACAGAGTAAGAACATGACTGTCTTCAATTGGCTGTGATATCCAATATTCCCAATTAAACAAAAGGGAGAGTTTTAGCCTACTTCTAGCCCCACTTTGTGGGACCCCTCACCCCCATGTATGTGAGATATGGAGATACCACAACCAGCCAGTTATACCATTGCTACACAAACTCCATTCTGTGGCTCATTTGCAACTCTTAACAGAAAACACACATGAGAGTCTGCTGGGAGTTTCCATTTTTTATTCAAGCTAAGAATCGATGCTACAGCAGAGACCTAATGAAAATGCAGTAGGTTACGGAACCCTAAATACTATAGTAACCTGTAAGAATATCAGCAAATTATTTCTTCTACTGAAACAACTCTATTAAGCGTTACATAAAGTTTTCAGGCACAAATTTTCTGCTTTTCTAGCTCATTCAGGGGGGCCTGGAAAGCAACACTTCATCAGGTTTATGATACAGTACATCGTTCCTTATCTTTCTGCAGCTTCTTTTCTAGCATTTGCTGCATTTCCAGCTCCCGATCTTTCATCTTCATGTCCCTGTCATGAATGAACTTGAGCACCTTTTTCTTCCTTTCTTGTCTCTTTTTCTCTGGATCCCCCATTCTCTCCAAGCGAAACTCTATATCTTTGATAATTTCACAGAAAAAATTCAGCACCTCCTCGTGCCTCCCTCTGGTTTTGATGTGATCTTCTGGGGTTAAATTATCAAGGGCAAAGATTCGCTCCACTCCCATGTTTTCAAACTTATCCTTCATTTCTCTCAGATTCCCACTGGTCTTATAGGTTAGAACCACAGTAGGAAAGATTTCTGCGAAGAGCAAATGATTGTTATGTAGCAACACCTAGGGCACATAGGGTTTATTTACTAACATAGCTGCTAACTTGCACAAGTACGGTGCTGATTACTCTTTAGCTCCTATGTCTGTACAGTAGGTCAAGTCAGGTTTATAGGACAATGAAAGGCATTTTGGCATTTTATTGCTGATAGATTAGTGCAAGCCATTACCATACCTGAGTAAGCAGCCCTAGAAGCTCCATCTGTTAGTTTAAGATAGTAGCTGCCATTTAAACTTGGTCTCAGTAGTTTCCATGCTGCAGCTCTAGCTGGTACTAAATTCTGATGGGAGGGGGAGTGAATTATGATGGGAGGAGGAAAAGGGGGGGGGGAGATGAGAGGGAGAGAGGAGCAAACAGAGCAGATTCGTGCCGTACTATAAAATAATTTGTTTTGATAGCAGAAAGTCTGACATGTTTACAAAAAAGGAGACAAAATATCCTGTGTTTCTTTTGATAGAGGACTCAGTTTCTGTGAACACTTATGGCTGTATTGACATAGACCTTTCTGACAAAGTATTTACCTTTCCTTCTCCTTTAAAAGAATCAAGTTCAAAAGAGCAGCACAACACCAGGGGACGCTTCTCTGTGCAAAAGTCACTTAGCTAAACCAAACAGCAGGAGGCACTGTTGTATCAAACTTATTATATCAATAGTATAGTATTTGGTTATGTCTTAAAAACTAGGGCAAAACATTAAAGTGCTCAGAAGTGTTTAGTTCTAATTTTGTGCCGTTGGTTCTACTCACACTGTACT
Source organism: Xenopus tropicalis (assembly GCF_000004195.4). Taxonomy (NCBI): domain Eukaryota; kingdom Metazoa; phylum Chordata; class Amphibia; order Anura; family Pipidae; genus Xenopus; species Xenopus tropicalis. The sequence goes on along the minus strand of NC_030685.2, from coordinate 8,634,586 downwards.
GTACCTGTCAGGTCTCTGGCCGTTTCAAGCAGCTCTTGTATCATTGGCATCTCCTCGTTGGTCAGTCCGTTCTTTACACTAGAGACATCAAGGGAAGAGACATTAGTGAGGAAAAGGTCAAGTGAAGTTACTCCACCCCCATTTGCTTGGATAATACTAATTATTTTAACAACCAATAGCAGCAAGAAAGATTATTTTTTGCAGATTTACAGTGAGAGATCTTAGGATAAAAAAAACTTAATTATAAATGCAAAAGAACTGACCAATGAGAATGCTGATTCCCAGCACTGTGTCAGGCCCCTTGCTGGTACCTTACATATAGAGATAATGATGTCATTTTCCCGTCATTATATGGCACAGGAATCAGACATGGGGATAAAGGGACAGACTTGTTCAGTGCTGGGAAACTGTGCTTAATGCTCCCAACTCCAATTGCAGGAACAGAGAACAGGGAGCCAGATTTATACAGATCAGCTGGGATTCTCATTGGAGGATTCTTTTGCATTTCAATGCTGCCAATGCGGGCCCTAGAGAGCTGGGAAAGTTTTATTGTGCAATATTGCTTTAAGAATACAACCCTGATGTTGCTGGACTACAGCTCCCAGCATGCCTCACCCTTCATTATATGTTACATTATTCTGGGATTTGTAGTCCAGCAACAGCTGAGTAAAGTTGGGTTGAGCCGCGCTGTGCAGCAGGGTTTACATCCCCTTTAATGGCAGAACATGCAAAGCACTGTGGGAATTGGCATCTTGGCTGGAGGATTGTTTCCAGGGTTCGATATAGTCAGCTGGTCGCTAACAGGTTAAGTCACTGAGGAAGGCGGTGTCTCCAGATGTTTCCCTGCTCTGGGTTTTCCCCTCACTTGTTTAGATGTAAAGGCTGAGAGTTCTTTAAGGAGGAGCCGCGGTGTTGGTGATTTAACCCCCTGCAACAATACTGTAGCGAACTGTTCGCCGGCGAACTAATTTGCACGAAAATCGGGTGTTCGCAAGTTCGCGAACTTTTAGCGATGTTCGCAATTTTGGGTTCGCCTTAGCTGGAGCCAAATTTTGACCGCTCACCCCAGAGCCAGCAGATACATGGCAGCCAATCAGGCAGCTCTCCCTCCTGGACCACCCCCGGACCACTCCCTTCCATATATAAACCGAAGCCCAGCAGCCATTTTACATTCTGCCTGTGTGTGCTTGATGAGTTAGCATAGGGAGAGAGCTGTGCAGGGATTTGAGGGAGAGTTTAGGAAGCTTTGCTGACTAGTGATCTACTTTCTACTGCTCTGTATTAGCACATAGGGAGAGAGCTGTGCAGGGATTTGAGGGAGAGTTTAGGTAACTTTGCTGAGTCTGACTAGTGATCTACTTTCTACTGCTCTGTATTAGCACATAGGGAGAGAGTTGTGCAGGGATTTGAGGAAGAGTTTAGGTAGCTTTGCTGACTAGTAATCTACTTTCTACTGCTCTGTATTAGCACATAGGGAGAGAGTTGTGCAGGGATTTGAGGGAGAGTTTAGGTAGCTTTGCTGACTAGTAATCTACTTTCTACTGCTCTGTATTAGCACATAGGGAGAGAGTTGTGCAGGGATTTGAGGGAGAGTTTAGGTAGCTTTGCTGACTAGTAATCTACTTTCTACTGCTCTGTATTAGCACATAGGGAGAGAGCTGTGCAGGGATTTGAGGGAGAGTTTAGGTAGCTTTGCTGACTAGTAATCTACTTTCTACTGCTCTGTATTAGCACATAGGGAGAGAGTTGTGCAGGGATTTGAGGGAGAGTTTAGGTAGCTTTGCTGACTAGTAATCTACTTTCTACTGCTCTGTATTAGCACATAGGGAGAGAGTTGTGCAGGGATTTGAGGGAGAGTTTAGGTAGCTTTGCTGACTAGTAATCTACTTTCTACTGCTCTGTATTAGCACATAGGGAGAGAGTTGTGCAGGGATTTGAGGGAGAGTTTAGGTAACTTTGCTGACTAGTAATCTACTTTCTACTGCTCTGTATGTAGCTGCTGTGGGCAGCTGTCCTGCTGATCATCTGCTGTAACCCAATAGTCCTTGTAAAAGCAGTTTATTACACAAGTTTAGAAATGTAGTGTGATTTCTGCCCTTTACAGCACAAAACGCAACTCTGTGTCAACAACGTATTTTTCAGAGAAATTTTTGCCCTTGATTCCCCTCCTGCATGTCACTGTCCAGGTCGTGGCACCCTTTAAACAACTTTAAAATCAGTTTTCTGGCCAGAAATGGCTTTTCTAGGTTTTAAAGTTCGCCTTCTCATTGAAGTCTATGGGGTTCGCAAAGTTCTCAAAAGTTTGCACTTTTTGGCAGAAGTTCGCGAACTTTTTTTGTGAGGTTCGCTACATCTCTATACTTACAGCATAGAAACTGCTCAAAATAGCAATTAATAATTTACATTTATTAAGTGTTTAGTTCTTCTCTAACATGAGTTCGCCTAAAGGGTCCAGAACAGAATGGCACCGTAATCCTTATAATAGAAAGGCTGCTTACCTGAACACAAAGATGGGGTAGATAAAGTCAGATGATTTCACAACTGCCTCAGCCTCTACAATTCCTTCTGTGAGCCCAAATCCTCTGCTCCACTCCCTTATCCAGGGGCAACAAGTTGGCTGGAAACATAACACATCAAAGAAAATAGTTATTTAGTTTTGAGCTGTATCATATTCAGCATATTACCCAACATATGTTATTTAACCTTTTTACTGCCAACAACGTATGGGATACGTAGTGGGAGAAAAAGGGCTTAACTGCCAATGACGTGTCCCATACGTCATCAGCATTTGAAGGTTTCTCTCTGCAGTGGCGGCATGTGCCGCCACTGCAGAGAGTTTCTAGTGATGACAGCCCCCCTGGGCAACGAGCCGGGGAGGCTGTCATGTGGGTCCTGCGATGCGATCGTCGCAGGACCATCCAAGAAGCAGCAGACGCGATCGCATCGCGTCTGCTGCTTCCCCCAATGCCGCCGCCCACTGCAACCTGGAGGACAGAGGCAACTTTTACACATGTACACACATGTATACACAAACTGTTTATTTTGACAGCGTGACTATTGGATCAGATATTCTGACCACTAATTACACTGTCATGTGACTTATTTGTTGTTTCACTGATTTGCACAATTTTTGTGGTTTTATTGCATTTTTATCCCTGTATAAGTGTTCCTGATCTGTTTAAGTGTAGCTTTGCCAGGTGTAACTTTGGTGTACAAAAATAACTTTACCTATTTTGAATTCATCAGAATGTGTACTTTCCAAAAATATATGGTTTTCTGGGGGTCACTGTATAGTTAGGGGGAGGGGTTACTGCACATAATACGCTGACAGGGGGCTCTGTGTGCAAAAGCTGAGTTGGCAGACGAGAAATCCATTTGCGCTATTTTCATTTTGGGGTCAGTACATACCGCAGACTTTGGTATATCTATGCATATTGGGCATCAAACTGTTCAGTAGGCCTCTGGTGTTCCTATTTGGGGTGATTTGTCTTTGTACGCAAGAAATTGTGTGAGATAAATGCGGCAAATTGCAACATTTTTAGGAGATTTTCTGAAATGTCATAAAAGCCAGTAACTTTAAGAAAGCTTTGCAGATTGGTACTTTGGTGTAGAAAGGACTTTTTACCCTTGTTGGATTTGTCAGAATGTGTACTTTCCAAAAATATATGGTTTTCTGGGGGTCTCTGTATAGTTAGGGGGGTTACTGACAGGGGGCTCTGTGTGCAAAAGCTGAGTTGGCAGGCGAGAAATCCATATGCGCTATTTTCATTTTGGGTTCAGTACATACCGCAGACTTGGGTATATCTATGCATATTGGGCATCAAACTGTTCAGTAGGCCTCTGGTGTTCCTATTTGGGGTGATTTGCCTTTATCTGATCTTTATCAAGAAATTGCGAGAGATAAATGCGGCAAATTGCAACATTTTTATGCGATTTTCTAAATGTCATATAAATCTGCAAACTTAGGAAAGCTTTACAGCTTGGTACTTTGGAGTAGAAAGAAATATTTACCCATTATAGATTCGGGGGGATGTGTACTTTCCAAAAATATATGGCTTTCTGGGGTGAGCGTACTTTTTTGTAGCATTATCCCACATAAAGGATGTAAATGTGTTGATTTTGCTGGAGCTGAAATAACAGAAATGATTGATCATATAGGGGTATGTTCCCATTGGGGCCCCTACATGCCACATACTTAGGTAAACCTATACATATTGGGCATCAAACTATTCAGTGGACCCCTGGGGTTCAAATTCAGGGTGTTTTATCTTGGTAACTAACACTATGTGGGAGATAAGATGCTGCAAAGTGGAAGCTTTGAGGGGATTTTTGGAAATGTCATCAAAATTGCTAACTTTAGAAAAGCTGTGTGGCTTGGTACTTTGGAGTAGAAAGACACGGGTACCCATTTTAGATTCGGGGGAATGTGTACTTTCCAAAAATATATGACTTTCTGGGGTAAGTGTACTTTTTAGTAGATTTATCCCACATAAATGATGTAAATGTGTTGATTTTGCTGGAGCTGAAATAACAGAAATGATTAATCATATGGGGGTATGTTCACATTGGGGCCCCTACATGCCACATACTTAGGTAAACCTATACGTATTGGGCATCAAACTGTTCAGTGGGGCCCTGGCATTCATATTTAGGGTGTTTTATTTGGTTACTGTATGGCCGGTAGGAGATAAGATACTGTAGACTGGAAGCTTTGAAGCGATTTTTAAAAAATTTCACAAATTTTGATAAAAACCAATAACTTTAGGAAGGCATTGTGACTTGATAGTTTGGAGCAGACAGACAGTTGAGCCTATTCTGTATTCCCCAGAATCTGTTCTTTCCAAAAATGTACAATTTTCTGGGATAAATCTTCTGTTAGTGGAATGTTTGCCCTTGAAATCTAAAGTATGCAGCTTTCTGGAGCAGTGCTTTGGGAATTTGGTAATGTACTGCTGGGAGTTTGTGACCTATACAAGTGAGAAATCTCCATAAAACTATATATATTTGGTATTGGCACGTTCAGGAGACATGGGACTTTCCTAATCAGTTGTATATTCATGCATAAAATAATTTTTGTTTCTAGTATGTGTGTTTATATTATGGAAATTTTTTTTTTTTTTTCATTTTTAGACTTTTAGAAGCCTATATCTTGTTACAGAATTGGAATTACACAAAAATTCTACCATATTTTGAAAGCTTAGGTTGTCCTAAAAAAACCCATATATTGTTTTCCTGGGTAAACTAAAAGTCCCCCCCGAGGAAAAGCCCCTAAAATGAAATGTTCAAAAACTGTCTGGCAATACAAGTTCCGCTTTGACCAAAATGGCTGGCAGTAAAAGGGTTAATAAGCATTTTAATTACATTTATCATAAAGATAAGCAAGACCAAAATATCAATGATAAACAGCTTAGCTTAGATTCTTATAGGTCTGCTGTCTCCCATTATAACTCATATAATTAGTGATACTCAGTGACTTAATAATATCCTTATCATTTACAGTAGGGGGTACATTATCCCGTATAATACATGAGTGATACTCAGAGTTCCCTGTATAACTCAGCCTGCAGCCTTGTGCCTTTGTATGGGCACAGAACCCCTCAGTGACTGCTAATATCCTTATCATTTACAGTAGGGGGTACATTATCCCTTATAATACATGAGTGATACTCAGAGTTCCCTGTATAACTCAGCCTGCAGCCTTGTGCCTTTATATGGGCACAGAACCCCTCAGTGACTGCTAATATCCTTATCATTTACAGTAGGGGGTACATTATCCCTTATAATACATGAGTGATACTCAGAGTTCCCTGTATAACTCAGCCTGCAGCCTTGTGCCTTTATATGGGCACAGAACCCCCTCAGTGACTGCTAATATCCTTATCATTTACAGTAGGGGGTACATTATCCCTTATAATACATGAGTGATACTCAGAGTTCCCTGTATAACTCAGCCTGCAGCCTTGTGTCTTTATATGGGCACAGAACCCCTCAGTGACTGCTAATATCCTTATCATTTACAGTAGGGGGTACATTATCCCTTATAATACATGAGTGATACTCAGAGTTCCCTGTATAACTCAGCCTGCAGCCTTATGCCTTTATATGGGCACAGAACCCCTCAGTGACTGCTAATATCCTTATCATTTACAGTAGGGGGTACATTATCCCTTATAATACATGAGTGATACTCAGAGTTCCCTATATAATTCAGGCTACTAGAGCAAAGCCACACACTGGAGGAAATGTATGAAGCTTTAATGAAAGCAATAGAAATGGGTGAATATGTTGGTAACTGCCCAAGAACCTCATTATGGTATTGAGTGGATCACTGGATTACAGGGCAGAGGATCAAACTATCCATTACTTGTGGGGGGGATGTAGGAGAATGAAGAATTGGTTGGACAAGATGAGTATGGAACCAGTCACATATGGACCCATTGGCCAGTCAGTATATATATATATGTGCCTATTGCCTGTGTATAATGTATAGATTCAGCCATGGACTTACCAAGCTGAGCAAATATTTCTGCCGTCTCATAATCGTTCATCACTGAGCAGCCGCGGTTGTCCACCAGCGTCAGGGTGTCGGTCAGCGGATACGTTATTCTGTCTTTAGTGTCACCGCCTTCTGATTTTTTGGATTTTGTATAGTTCTGGTACTCGCCATCTTCCAAGACGTACTTGCAGGTGTTGATGAAGGAGGATTTGCCGTGTCCCAAAAACCCAAAGAGCTGGAGGAGGACCCGGTCGTAGCCCAGATTCCCTGCGGCGCAGTCAGCAAAGCTGAAGTTTTTAATCAAATCCGTCAGTCGAGTGATTTCATCCATTTTCCTTCCCAGTAACCGGACTCTGTGCCCCGAGGTGAATAGACGCAGAGCTGAGAGAGACGGTGCCTTTATATATAGGGAATGTGAAAGTAAAAGTAACACAAACACATGAATCCCCCACACAGCCCCAACTTACAGAGCAGGAAAATTCAAGTAAAATAACTTGGTGCTGTGACTTGGATATGTGTGATTATATATATGTACTGTGTGAGTATGTGATGGTATCTAAATAAAGCATTAAATTATATATATAGTGAATAATGTTCCCCTTTTTGTAAAACATAAGGATATTAATAGTCTCCGAGGCGTTCCATGACCGTATGCTTTTATACAGGTCATGGAACTCCAAGGTGACTTCTAATATCCTCATATTTTTCAACAGGGGGTACTTTATTGATTATAATATATAAGTTTTAGTGAGTCATGTGACAGAAATGACATCCCTAAACTCCAATTATAACAAATGACATCACTAAACCCCATTTTAAAGGATACAATTTACAAAATATTCTTTGCTCTTGTGCATTATATATACATACAGTCATGGCCCAAATTGTTGGCACCCCAGAAATTTTTTACTGAAAATCAAGTATTTCTCACAGAAAAGTATTGCAGTAACACATGTTTTGCTATACACATGTTTATTCCCTTTGTGTGTATTGGTACAGAACAAAAAAAAAGGGAGGGAAAAAGCAAATTGGACATAATGTCACACAAAACTCCAAAAATGGGCTGGACAAAATTATTGGCACCCTTTCAAAATTGTGGATAAATAAGATTGTTTCAAACATGTGATGCTCCTTTAAACTCACCAGGGGCAAGTAACAGGTATGGGCAATATAAAAATCACACCTGAAAGCAGATAAGGAGAGAAGTTCACTTAGTCTTTCCATTGTCTGTCTGTGTGTGCCACACTAAGCATGGACAGCAGAAAGAGGAGAAGGGAACTGTCTGAGGACTTAAGAACCAAAATTGTGGAAAAATATCACCAATCTCAAGGTTACAAGTCCATCTCCAGAGATCTAGATTTGCCTTTGTCCACAGTGCGCAACATTATCAAGAAGTTTGCAACCCATGGCACTGTAGCTAATCTTCCTGGGCGTGGGTGGAAGAGAAAAATTGATGAAAGGTTGCAACGCAGGATAGTCCAGATGGTGGATAAGCAGCCCCAAACAAGTTCCAAAGAAATTCAAGCTGTCCTGTAGGCTCAGGGAGCATCAGTGTCAGCGCCAACTATCCATCGACATTTACATGAAATGAAACTCTATGGCAGGAGACCTAGGAGGACCCCACCGCTGACACAGAGACATAAAAAAAAGACTACAGTTTGCCCAAATGCACTTGAGTAAGCCACAATCCTTCTGGGAAACCGTCTTGTGGACAGATGAGACCAAGATAGAGCTTTTTAGTAAAGCACATCATTCTACTGTTTACCGAAAACTGAATGAGGCCTACAAAGAAAAGAACACAGTACCTACAGTGAAATATGGTGGAGGTTCAATGATGTTTTGGGGTTGTTTTGCTGCCTCTGGCACTGGGTTGAATGTGTGCAAGGCATCATGAAATCTGAGGATTACCAAAGGATTTTGGGTCGCACTGTAGAGCCCAGTGTCAGAAAGCTTAGTTTGCGTCCGAGATCTTGGCTCTTCCAGCAGGACAATGACCCCAAACATATGTCAAAAAGCACCCAGAAATGGATGGCAACAAAGCGCTGGAGAGTTCTGAAGTGGCCAGCAATGAGTCCAGATCTAAATCCCATTGAACATCTGTGGAGAGATCTTACAATTGCTGTTGGGAAAAGGAAAGGAAGAGTTGTCCAAAATTCCAGGTGAGTTTGGTTATTTTTTCCAAAGGGTGTGCAAACAAATATTAAGTTAAGGGTGCCAATAATTTTGTCCAGCCCACTTTTGGAGTTTTGTGTGACATTATGTCCAATTTGCTTTTTTTCCTCCCTTTTTTGTTCTGTTCCAATACACACAAAGGGAATAAACATGTCTATAGCAAAACATGTGTTACTGCAATACTATTCTGTGAGAAATACTTGATTTTCTGGAAAAATTTCTGGGGTGCCAACAAATTGGGCCATGAATGTATACTGTATGTAGGGACCCATAGGGTTAAATGGCCTCTATGGCTTTAAAACCCTACAAGTTACGTTCCCTTAGTTGCTGGGCAGAAGAGATTGTATCTAAATGAGTTCATTAACATATGTGTGCTATTGGTTAGAAGGTATAGTGATCACTTCCTGCCTTACTTTGGTATAGTGCTGGGAAAGGAGTGGCACCTTCCTGTTTGCTGGTGCAAAATGAACCTTCACCCGCACTCCCTCCACTCTCCAAAATCCACCGCTCGGTGCACAGTGCTCAGAGGGATCGGCACCCTCCCCACAAATTCCAAATAGATAGATAGCAACGGCACTCAGGAGCTTAATACGGGACTATGCCCTTCAAATATTTTATTGCGGAAAATGCAACGTTTCGAGGCAAAGACAGCCCCTTTGTCAAGCATAAACATACGTACAAGTGACGGCAATAAATAACCATTAGTTAACGATGATTGACACCAATCAATTTAAACAGTTAGTGCAAAAATATATCCATAAAAATTAATACAATAGTACATAAAGTCGTCACTAAGGCAGATAAAGGTGGAGGTACCGTGGTTTTGAATAAATGTGACTATGAGCAAGAGGCTGGTCGTCAGCTAGGAAATATATTACACTATAAAAAGTTAGATGGGGACCCCACCTTTAAATTCAAAAATGAGTTAAATATTTTTTTGAACTCTGCAGTAATGGAGGGGGTGATCACTGATGAAATTTATCAGTTGATTTTTACACAGTATCCCAAAGATCTACTTTTTACCAAAGATCCATAAAAGTTTAGAATGTCCACCAGGGAGACCTATAGTCTCTAATGTAGGATCATTGTGGCAATCACCAGCTATCTATGTAGATATACATTTGCAGGGGATATTACCATCATTGAAACCCTCTCTGACAGACACCACGGAATTTTTAAATAGGTTAAATGAGGTTGTTGTGCCAACGGGTGAATTTCTTCTCTGTTCGCTGGATGTGAAGGATCTTTTTACCTCTATTCCACACAATGAAGGCATTGAATGTGCACGTCAATATTTAACAGAGACGAAAATGCTGAATTACCAAATTAATTTCATTTGTGATTTGTTAGAGATGGTTTTATCCCGTAATTATTTCAAATTTAATGATGAATATTACATACAGTTGCAAGGCTGTGCCATGGGTGCCAATATGGCACCGGCTTATGCCAATGTGTTTATGGATCATTTTGAAAGGACATATATTTTTTCCAATTCTAAGTACCATCCGTTTATTCAACAGTACATGCGCTATGTCGATGACACTTTTTTTCTTTGGACAGGCACTCAAGATTTACTAAATGAGTTTTTTTAAATAGTAGCCATCCCACTATAAAATTTACCTTAGAGTTTGATCAAACTCAAATGCCTTTTTTGGATGTTTTGGTAACAGTGATTGATTCCAAACTTGTTACTTCAGTGTATAGTAAGCCCACTGATAAAAAATAATTTATTACGACCAACTAGCTTTCATCCTCAGGGTTTATTTAAGGGTCTCCCTAGAAGTCAATTGTTACGTATCAAACGGATTGCATCAACCCCTGAATTGTATGAGGAAGAATCCTTAAAGACAGTTCAAAAATTTGTAGAGAAAGGATACTCCCATGCTAAATTAATGGAGACACGAAATGAGGTAAAATTAATTTCCAGAAATGAAGAAAAATAAAACAACTAATAAAGTAAAACGTATTCCGTTTATTACATCTTATGATATACATGCCAAAAAGCGAAGAAATATCATTCTAAAACATTGGGGTATACTGGCTACGGATTTGAAGTATGGCCATTTATTTAAATTACCACCAGTGTTCTCCTACAGAAGGGGGAAAAATATCGGTGAATGTATAAAACAGAGACCAAATTTGAGGCAGAAATTGTTGCCCGATAGGGTTAAAGGTACATATCCATGTAGGAATTGTAGTCACTGCAATGGTATTATTTCTGGTGCCTATGTTACACATCCATTGCAGGGCACACGTCACGAAGTAGGTGGCTTCTTTACCTGTGATACTAAGGATGCTATTTATTGTATAAAATGTCCATGTAGTTTAGCTTATGTTGGACAGACTACTAGATCCATGAAAGTGAGACTTAAGGTGGCCATACACCAGCAGATCCGCTCGCTTGGCGATGTCGCCAAGCGAGCGGATCTTCCCCCGATATCCCCACCTACGGGTGGGCGATATCGGGGACCATTTAGGTAAAAAAAATAATAATCCGATCGTTTGGCCCTGGGGCCAGACGATCGGATTATGTGGGCGGCAATGGGGCAGTCAGATCGGGGACCGCATCAACGAGCCGATGCGGTCCCCGATCCGACCAGATTTTCTAACCTGGCCGATCGAGATCTGGCCAATTTCAGGCCAGATATCGGTCGGCCAGGCCGATCTGCTCTCCCCATACACGGGCCGATTAGCTGCCGAATCGGTCCAAGGGACCCATATCGGCAGCTATAGTCGGCCCGTGTATGGCCACCTTTAATGAACATAAATCTGTCATCCGTAATTATCAGCCTCAATCCCCCCAGAAAAGTATGAAAGGAAAAGAGAGTGAGAAAAAGAGGGAGACTTTGTTAGCTAAACATTTTTTCACACAGGGACATCAGGTGTCACAAGTACAGTGGCAATTTTTAGAAAAAATTGTAGCTACTCAGGGACAGGAGAAAAAGAAAGTGTTGTCACAAAGAGAATGTTACTGGATCTGGCTTTTGCAATCTCGTCACCCTAAAGGGTTAAATGAGGAATTTAATATGTCCTGTTTTCTATAGGACATCAATAATCACTTGTTTGTGTGCTTTATTTCAGATAAAATATGCTTCTGTGATAGCCTGCAGGGATAGATATTTTCTTTCATCTGTGAATAGGGTAAGAAATTATTCTTTCTTTTCTGTAACTTTGTAATTGAAGTACGAATGGTTTTAATTTTGTAACTTTTTTTTTAACTTTGTAACATTGTTTTTATTTTTAGTATCTGTCAGGATCTGCTTTTTCTACACCACAGAGTCACTTTTGGAATTGGACTGTTATTTGCATTCATGAGTAAATATTGTGATAGTTTGGAGACTATATACTTCTGATAGTTTTTAAGTAAGCACTAAATCACTTTAGGATTTGTAATTAATATTTGTATTTGCACAAATATTGTAAAATTAGTAACATGTTGTTGTTCACATGTACATGCTTATATGAAATTTTTTTTAAGTAGGTTTAGGCACTTTATGTACTATTGTATTCATTTTTATGGATATATTTTTGCACTAACTGTTTAAATTGATTGGTGTCAATCATCGTTAACTAATGGTTATTTATTGCCGTCACTTGTATGTATGTTTATGCTTGACAAAGGGGCTGTCTTTAGGGTTGGGCCCCCATACCAGTACCACTCTAGGGGTGTAAGGCAGTTAGGGTTGGGCCCCCGTACCAGTACCACTCTAGGGGTGTAAGGCAGTTAGGGTTGGGCCCCCGTACCAGTACCACTCTAGGGGTGTAAGGCAGTTAGGGTTGGGCCCCCGTACCAGTACCACTCTAGGGGTGTAAGGCAGTTAGGGTTGAGCCCCCGTACCAGTACCACTCTAGGGGTGTAAGGCAGTTAGGGTTGGGCCCCCGTACCAATACCACTCTAGGGGTTAAGGCAGTTAGGGTTGGGCCCCGTACCAGTACCACTCTAGGGGTGTAAGCAGTTAGGGTGGCCCCCGTACCAGTACCACTCTAGGGGTGTAAGGTAGTTAGGGTTGGGCCCCGTACCAGTACCACTCTAGGGGTGTAAGGCAGTTAGGGTTGGGCCCCGTACCAGTACCACTCTAGGGGTGTAAGGCAGTTAGGGTTGGGCCCCCATACCAGTACTGCTCTAGGGGTGTAAGGCAGTTAGGGTTGGGGCCCATTACCAGTACCACTCTAGGGGTGTAAGGCAGTTAGGGTTGGGCCCCCGTACCAGTACCGCTCTAGGGGTGTAAGGCAGTTAGGGTTGGGCCCCCGTACCAGTACCACTCTAGGGGTGTAAGGCAGTTAGGGTTGGGCCCCAGTACCAGAACCACTCTAGGGGTGTAAGGCAGTTAGGGTTGGGCCCCCATACCAGTACCGCACTAGGGGTGTAAGGCAGTTAGGGTTGGGCCCCCATACCAGTACCGCTCTAGGGGTGTAAGGCAGTTAGGGTTGGGCCCCCATACCAGTACCGCTCTAGGGGTGTAAGGCAGTTAGGGTTGGGCCCCCATACCAGTACCGCTCTAGGGGTGTAAGGCAGTTAGGGTTGGGCCCCCATACCAGTACCACTCTAGAGGTGTAAGGCAGTTAGGGTTGGGCCCCCATACCAGTACCGCTCTAGGGGTGTAAGGCAGTTAGGGTTGGGCCCCTGTACCAGTACAAATCTAGGAGTATAAGGCAGTTAGGGTTGGGCCCCCGTACTAGTACCACTCTAGGGGTGTAAGGTAGTTAAGGTTGGGCCTCTGTATCAGTACCGCTCTAGGGGTGTAAGGGAGAGCTATTCTGATACCTACTGGGAGCTGCTATCTTGCTCCCTTCCCATTGTTCTGCTGATCGGCTGCTGGGGAGGGGGGGGGATATCACTCCAACTTGCAGCGCCAAAGTATAGTGAGAAGTTTATCAGAGCACAGGTCACATGGCTGTGGCACCCTGGGAAATGAAGAATTTGTCCACAGTCCACAGTTTGAGCAGATTTAGGCACTTCTGGGCAGATATCAGTGTCACAAGAAAAAATAGCATTATTCTAAGCAGAAACTATTCCCCAGCCTTTCTTTATCTGCCTGTAACAAGACCAGATGGGGGTGTCCATTATACATCTCTCTTGCCTTTGTGCCTGCTCATAATTCTCTATAACGATGAAACACAATGACCTTAACTCCACTCCCTTGCAGATGACCCCCCCACAAGTGACTGTATCGTGTAACAGTCTATGGGAAGGGGGAAGTGGGGTGACCACACACAGCAAAAGGAAGTGATTGCTGGATACCTGAAATCCATTGCTGAGAAGCTGCTGAGGCCACCGAGCTGCACGTAGAAGCTGCCTATACATACGTGTAAGCACTGGGTGACCCAAAAACTAAGGGAAATACCTTCTAAATAAAGCTGGGTGCCACCAATAAGGTTCAATACAATTCATTTGCAACATTTTTCTGCCCCTTTACCCTGCCAAGTGCTATTAAATGGTAGCTAGGACTCATCTGCAAGGACTCAATGTAAAAAATGTTTCCTTCTGGTAGGGCTAGAACTCATAGGTATCAGTATATTCTATATCAGTATCTACCACCCACTCCTAACCCAACCAAGACTATTTATACACCTGTGCCCGACCCACTCACCAGAGGGGGCAAAGGTTCAAATATAAAACTGTAGAGACTTTCAGCTATTGATAAAGTGGGATAGGATAGGGCGGTGGAAGACAGAGGAACTGGGTGGGGCTTGTGGAGAAGGATAAACTTGTGGGTTCCGCGGTTTCACGTCGGCCCACACACCACTAGACACCAGGGCAAAGTGAGGACATAAAGGTCATACAGTGAAGCTCAGACTAAGGCCAGCAGATGGCAGTAGTGCCCCCTGAAGGGTTTATATGGGGAATTAATATGCCTGTATGGCTCATTGTTTAGCTGGAGATTTCTCAGTCAATATCCCGTGAAGAAAGCTGCCAACTTGACTACTCCATGATAAGTCAACAACTTGCCTGTGTACAGTGCCCAAACTATGGCCTGCCTGACCAATATCTGCCCATGGATTGGCCAAATATCTGTTGTGATGAGGACCTCATTAGTGGGTCTGCAGAGTCCACCTTTGCAGATAAGACCTAACCCAAACCCACCCAACACAAGCCCACATGTTAAGATAGGTTGCCAAATCAAGGTGACACAATCTCAGGATCAAACTTTATTAGATGATTCTAACAGAAGCCATTACTGCTGAACACACTCTCTGCAGCTACCAACAAGTCTCTGTTGGCTAACTTGTACCCAGGTCTAAAAGGAGTGAGACCTCTAGTGGCTAAATCTAACACATATTGCTACATGCTTTCTCTTTTAAAGAAAACAAAAATGTATAACTGCAAACATTGTTTACATATTTCAGTTGCTTCCTGCCTTGTCTGGCCTTGAAGATCTGCTGTTGGAGTTTTTGGTGAAGGCCAATTTTGATCATCATCAAATGGTCTGTGTGGCTTCCAGTCATCAGGTTCTCCAGTCTTCTTTAAATGTCTACGATTTCTTCTCAATACCTTTCCTTCCTCTGTTCTGACTAGGTACGACCGATGTCCTATCGTTTTTATGACTTTTGCTTTCTGCCGGTGCTTGCTATGTTTATCAAGTGGTTGAACCCAAACATTTATCTAAAGAGTTGGTAGATCTCTTGCTGATTTTTTGTAGTACAGTGCCTGGCGATTTTGAGTGAGTTTCAGCTTGGATTTTATGCAACAGCAAGTTCTGGGTTCAGAAGTTCTTTTGTTATTGGTCTTTGTGTGTCTGCTCATTGGTCTCTGAACTGGACTACTGCCCAAGCCTTGTGTGGGTGTATTTCTTAACTCCAATAACATAAGATAGATATCTGTACCTGCTTGTTTTGCTTTTCGCATCAGTTTCTTGGCCATTTTTACTGCAGATTCAGCTTTGCCGTTGCTCTGAGGGTATCCTGGAGAGGAGGTATTGTGCTCAAATTCCCACTTCTTACTAAATTGTTTGAACTCCTCTGAAGTAAACTGGGCAGCATTATCAGAAAACAGTATATCTGGAATGCCATGTCTTGAAAAGTGGGCTTTTAGCTTTTTTATTACTGTTTTTGATCTGGTGTCTTGGGGGTAGTCTACTTCCCAGAAATTGGAATAGTAATCAACTGTTATCAGAAAGTCTTTTTCATTCCAAGTGAATAAATCAGTACCAACTTTTGACCATGGTCTGTCAGGGATTTCATGGGGTTGCAGTGTTTCCTTCAGCTGCTTGTCTCCACAAGATGCACATATTTCCAGGCCCGGATTTGTGGAAAGGCCACAAAGGCCCAGGCCTAGGGCGGCACAAATTGGGGGGCGGCATGCTGCCCCGCCGCACCAAAATCTTAAAGTTTTTTGTCATATATGGAGCAATGGGGACCTCTCCCCCACTGCTCCGTATGCGACTGATTGCATGCGTGATTGCGAGGGTGTGCATGCGTGATTGCGAGTGTGCGCATGCGCGGGGGGGTGTGCGTGTGCCGGTTGCGCATGTGCACGCGCGGGGGGGCGGGGGGGCCGACGGACAGGGGGCGGCTTATAAATCCGGCCCTGCATATTTCACATTGCGTTATGAACTTAATTTGATCATTCATACCAGGCCAATACACACATTCCCATGCACGGCGTAGACACTCTTCTATACCTATATGTGAGGAGTGTAGTCTTTCCATAATGTCTTTTCTGAGACTCCCTGGTATGACAACTCTTTCTCCCTTGAATATGATACCCTGATGTATTGACAGTTCATCTCTGATGTGAAAAAAGGGAGAAATTTCAACCGGGGTATAATGTTTATATTTTGGCCAACCTTGTAAAATTATAGTCTTTAGAATTTGCATTGTGGAATCATGTTCTGTGCATGTTTGTATCTCTTTAAGCCTATCTTTACGCAAATATTCACACATATTGATGGTTTCAATATCCTTGTCACCTCCATGTGAGTTAGGAAGGTAGGCCCTGCTCAGTGCATCTGCAATTAGTAAATCTTTTCCTGGACAGTAGGAAATGTCACAATCATAGTTTTGCAATCTAAGAAGCATGCGCTGCAGTCTTTTTGGATCATTTATTAGAGGCTTCTTTGTAATGGTCTCCAGAGGCTTATGATATGAATGCACTGTTATGTGTCTTCCATATGTGTACTGATGGAACTTCTCCATACCAAAAACAACAGCAGAGTTCTTTCTCAATCTGAGCATAACCATGTTCTGTAGTTGTTAGAGCTCTGCTTGCAAATGCTACAGGTTCTTTCTCCTGCATCAGTGCGGCTCCCAGGCCATTTTCTGAGGCATCACATTGTATTACCACTGCTTGCAAAGGGTTATAGTATTTGAGAGTGGCTGCATCTGCAATACTCTGTTTTACCGAGTCAAAAGCTGTTTGCTGTATTTCTGTCCACTCCCAGAGTGAATCTTTATGTGTTAACTGTCTCAGTGGTTCACACATATCTGGCAAATGGCCACAGAATTTGGAGAGATACATAACCATGCCTAGGAAGTGCTGGACATCTGTTGGGGCAGGCATTTCCTGAATTGCCCTGACCTTTTCTGGATCCACTTTTAAGCCACTTGGGGCCTGATTCACTAAAGGGCGATAAAAATTATCGCACGCTTTTTCGTGTTAAAAAACGCAAAATAACTTGCGCGCGATTCACCATAGTATTATCGCGTGTGAAAAATCGCCATTTTCGCATGGGGTATTTCTCGCACTAGTTTTACCGTTTTGCGTTAATTTCCGCGCTGAAAAGAATACGATCACATGATTCACTTAACTTTTGCGCGCTAAATATCACATTCGGCTATGCGAAAATTAACACCTACTACAGGCAGGCGAAAAATTATACAAAAGTACAGTAAATGATTTTTTGCAATAAAATATGGACTTACAGTGTTATTTATTCAAGTCTGTGTTTCCCCTAGAGTGACGCAGCCGCCAGTTTGCAGCGAAATGTTCATTTTTAATACAGTAATTTTCTGCAAGTATTGGCGTGTATGGCTAACATGGCGTGCGTTCATTTGCGCGACTATTTGTATTTGGCTACAAGTGATGAAATGTTTCGCCAGGCATGGATTCGCAGCGAATTTTTGGACGTGCGTTGAATTTTTTTCACGGCGGATTTTTTCATGCGTTTCTCAAAACAATCTGCCAATGGCAAAACTCATGAAAAAATTTGCCACGCAAAAATTCACCGCACATCCAAAAATTGATACAAGTGTCAAAAAATAATAGTCACAGCAACAATTTTTTTGCCCGCACAACATTTTTGCCGTTTCGTGGATCTTTCGAAAGATTTGCTAATTTTTCACTAAAGAAACCAGAACACATTTGCTCATCACTAGTGGCTACTATTTATATGCTACCATTTATATGTGGCTAAAATTTATATACACCATTTATATGCTTCGACAATTTTTATACACTATTTCTATGCTACCATTCATATGCGGCGATTATTCGCGTAATTTAGCGCATGTACCGGCAAATACCGCAATGAAATAGTCTTTCGCGAGATAAATAACAATTGCAATATCGCGCGTAAAAAAGCGCGAGTATGCTTATAGTGAATCGTGTGAAAAATCGGCAAAATTAAGCGGCGGTAAAAATTTTAGCACACAATAAGAATAGCGCGCGTTTTATCGCCCTTTAGTGAATCAGGCCCTTGATGTCAAAAGATGCCCTATATATGGCACGTCAGTCATTTTAAGCTTAATTTTTCCAGGTTGAGTTTAATGCCTTTTTGTCTACATGTCTATGAAGATTTTCATTCATCCAGGTCATGGTATATCTAGTATAAATAAATTTGAAGCAACTGGACTTGTTTAGTAATCATTGAAGACGTTTCACTACTCATCCGAGCAGCTTCTTCAGTTCAACTGACTGGTATGGGAAGTCCTCAGCATATATACTCTTCCACTAATCCAATCACAATGGCACTTTGTAACTCTTCAGAAAGGTGACAGCTGAAACTCACAGAGGTGTGAATGCTGTGGAGTTACTTTGAAAGGATTACCCAAGTATCATGCAACTCTTCAAACAGGTGTTACTTGTTAGAGTTGCATGAATGGATGTGTGAAGAGTTCTGAAACTGCCGGGGTACAGATGTTAGAACAGCATTGTATGTAGCAGACAGATGGTGTCGAAGTCCCCCGCCTCTGTTAAGGGATGGTTTCTCCACTTTGACATGAATGGCCTCTTTTACACCTCTTTCAAACCAGCGGTCTTCTTTGTCCAAAATTTGGACATTGCTATTTTCAAAGGAGTGTCCCTTGTCTTTTAGGTGTAGAAAGACAGCAGAGTCCTGGCCTGTAGTGTTCGCCCTCCTATGCTGAGCCATTCGCTTGGAGAGCAGTTGCTTTGTCTCCCCAATGTAAAGGTCTGTGCACTCCTCGCTACACTGGACTGCGTATACAACATTGCTTTGTTTTTCCTTTGGTGTTGGATCCTTTGGGTGTACAAGTTTTCGTCTCAGTGTGTTGCTAGGTTTGAAAAACACAGGGATGTGGTGTTTGTTGAAAATTCTCCTGAGTTTCTCCGACACTCCTGCTACATATGGGATGACTATATTGCGCCTTCTCTCTGCCTCAGGACGGTTATTCCTTTTGGTGTTCCTGTTGGGCTTAGTTGCTCTTGTTTTGACAAAGGCCCAGTCTGGGTAGCCACAAGCTTTCAGTGCTCCTCTGAGATGTTTACATTCCTTGTCCTTGGACTCTGTATCAGTTGTTACACTTTCCGCCCTGTGGTGTAGAGTTCTAATGACACCCAGTTTGTGTTCCAGCGGATGGTGGGAATCGAACAACAGATATTGATCCGTGTGAGTGGGTTTCCTGTATACTTCTGTTTTCAAGATACCCCCCTCTTGAATGGATATCAAACAGTCCAAAAAAGCAAGTTTGTTCTCATGGACATCCTCCCTTGTGAACTTGATGTTGTTGTCCACTGAGTTAATGTGTTCTGAAAAGGCCGCCACTTCGTTGGATCTGATTTTAACCCAAGTGCCATCTACATACCTGAACCAGTGACTTGGTGTAGTTCCATTGAATGTGAGTAGGGCCTTCCTTTCCATTTCCTCCATATACAAGTCTGCTACAATGGGAGAAACTGGTAAACCCATTGCACAGCCATGTTTTTGCCTGTAAAATTGGTCCTTGTATTTGAAGTATGTGGTGTTCAGGCACAAATCTAACAATAAACATACTTGGTTGGGACTGAGTTTCGTTCTGCTGCTGAGGGTGTTATCTTTCTGCAGTCGATTTCTTACAGTCTCAGTAGCCTCTGTGGTAGGTATACATGTGAACAGTGAAGTGACATCATATGATACCATAGTTTCTTCTGCCTCTAGTTTGACTCCTTGAATCTTGGTGACAAACTCTTTGGCATTTTGGATATGATGCACTGTTTTACCTACCAATGGGGCTAAGATGTTGGCCAAGTATTTTGCAATGCTGTAAGTCACTGAATTGATGCTGCTGACAATAGGCCTGAGTGGTGCTCCATCTTTATGTATCTTGGGGAGTCCATATAAGCATGGTGTAGCTTCTCTGGGGTACAGGCGGTGGTATAAAGCTCGATCAATGGCTTCCTCCTTTTCAAGTTGTTGTAGGCAATCTATCACCTTTTTCTTGTAACTGCTGCTTGGGTCTCTCCTTAAAGGTTCATATGTATTGCTATCACTGAGTAGCGAGGTCATTTTGCAGTGATAGTCAGTTGTGTTTAGCACAACTCTGCATCGCCCTTTATCTGCTGGCAGGATGGTGATGTTCGGGTCCTTACTGAGAGATGTGAGAGCTCTCCTCTCTTGTGTAGTAAGGTTAGAGGGGGGTGCTCTGGCACTTGACAATGCAGCTGACACTTTTAGTCTGAGTTGTTCTGCTTCCTACTCTAACAAGTAACACCTGTTTAAAGAGTTGCATGATACTTTGGTAATCCTTTCAAAGTAACTCCACAGCATTCACACCTCTGTGAGTTTCAGATGTCACCTTTTTGAAGAGTTACATAGTGCCATTGTGATTGGATTAGTGGAAGAGTTACAAAGTGCCATTGTGATTGGATTAGTGGAAGAGTTACACAGTGCCAGTGTGATTGGATTAGTGGAAGAGTTACACAGTGCCAGTGTGATTGGATTAGTGGAAGAGTTACACAGTGCCAGTGTAATTGGATTAGTGGAAGAGTTACATAGTGCCAGTGTGATTGGATTAGTGCAAGAGTTACAAAGTGCCATTGTGATTGGATTAGTGGAAGAGTTACAAAGTGCCATTGTGATTGGATTAGTGGAAGAGTTACACAGTGCCAGTGTAATTGGATTAGTGGAAGAGTTACATAGTGCCAGTGTGATTGGATTAGTGCAAGAGTTACAAAGTGCCATTGTGATTGGATTAGTGGAAGAGTTACAAAGTGCCATTGTGATTGGATTAGTGGAAGAGTTACAAAGTGCCATTGTGATTGGATTAGTGGAAGAGTTACAAAGTGCCATTGTGATTGGATTAGTGGAAGAGTTACAAAGTGCCATTGTGATTGGATTAGTGGAAGAGTTACAAAGTGCCATTGTGATTGGATTAGTGGAAGAGTTACAAAGTGCCATTATGATTGGATTAGTGGAAGAGTACATATGCTGAGGACTTCCCATACCAGTCAGTTGAACTGAAGAAGCTGCTCGGATGAGTAGTGAAACGTCTTCAATGATTACTAAACAAGTCCAGTTGCTTCAAATTTATTTATACTAGATATTTTTGTCTACATCTTTCTAGAAGCTTGATCATTTTCAGATCATGATCCCCGGTGGCAGATTCTAGGCTGTCACCTTCACCAACAATAAGTATGTTATTCCCATTGGCATTCTGAGCCATCTACAGGTATATCTCCACAATGGGGTGGAAAAAGTTGTCCAGTAACTTGATTTCTCATCTAGCTCCACATGCCAGAATCCGTTTTTAACATCACATACTGAAAATATCTGGGTTTCTGATAAATCTGGCAGAATATCTTCTATTGTAGGCATTGGGTAATGATTCCTTCTTAGGGCTTAGTAAGTGGTTTAGGATCTATACATATCCTTAGTTTGCCTGATGGTTTCGTTACTATTACCAAGCTACTTATCCAGTCAGTGCTCTTCTGTACTGGTTCTATAATGTGCCTGCTGTCTAAATCCTGAAGTTCTTCTTTTAGTGGTTGCATCAAAGCTACAGGTACTCTCCTTGTGGGTAGCCTGGATGGTTCTATGGCAGTATTGACCTCCAGTTTATATTTGCCTTCCAGGCATCCATCCCCTTTAAATAGGTCAGCATAGTTTGCTTGTATTATCTGTAAATCTAAATCACAGTCCAGCTTTTCTGGAGAACTTTGGAGACTTGCAGAGCCCTGTAGAGCCATTATGTTGTGAAACTGCACTTTTATTAAGTCCATAGCCTGCACAGCTTTTACTCCCAGCAGTGGCACATGATTTTTTACAACAGTAAACTCCAGCCTGCAACTCTTTTTATTACACGGGTTATGAAGTTTTAGTCTGCATTTACCCATAGGTTTCAGAATACTTTTGTTGTACATCATAAGTACTTGGTCAGTGTGCTCTAGTTTAACTTCTTTTTTTAAGCATATGGCAAGGAATAACATTGCAGCTTGCCCCACAGTCCAGCTGAAACGTAATGGGCTTTTTATCTAGAAGAAAAGTGGCAAAAAAGTTGTGTGATGGTGGGCCCTGGGCAAATGCCCCTTTTGTCCATTTATTAAAATGACCCTGCCACCGGGACAATGTTTCACTGTCCCTCTGACTCTGATAGAAAGTTTTTGAAATTATTTTAATAGCCAATGGCCAGGTTAGAGATGTATGGGTCAGAAATTCTTGACCTGCACCTGGCCCAGACAAAAAAAATTAACCATTGGTGGGTTTACCACATTTACACTTTGCTGCTGATTGTAGTTGCAGCCACATTATGTCTCTGTGCTGTCAGTCTGTGCCCTGTGTGACTTGCTGCTCTGCCTGCACTGGGCTGAGAAATGATTTTGTTTGCCACAGAGCCTGCAGGTCTGAGCATAAACAGGGCATTTCATTTTGTCTCTTTCATGCCTTTTACCACAGTATTTACACAGTATTGATACTCCCTGTATTTTATATCTTATCTTGCCTTTGCCTGTTACTGCATGTACCATACTCTCAGATGGGCCCCCAATCATTTTCAGACTATCTTTTGTCAGCTCAGAGGCTCTGCAGATCTGGAGACATTTTCCCAGGGCCAAATTCTCTTCCCTAAGCAGTCTCTCTCTCAGGTGTGTGTCTCTGATTCCACATACTATTCTGTCTCTGATGAGGGAATCTCGTATATCCCCCAAATTCACAAGTGGATGCTAGTATTTTCAGTTCTGTGACACACGTGTCAATATTTTCCCCAGGATCCTGATTCCTTGAGAAGAATGTATATCTGCCCACAGTTTCATTCTTTTTTGGATCACAGTACTTATCAAATGCCTGGATTATGTCTCTTAAAGTGGTATTATCATCTCTGCCACTTGTTTTGCTTTAAGTCTGTGAGATTTCTCTGCCCTTTTCCCCAATCAAATAATAAAAGAGCTTTATTTTGAGGTTCTCATCACTGGGTGCTACTGTGAGTGTGCACAACAGAGACCCTTTCCGCACACCCTAGCTCTCCAAATTTGAACGCCCGGTGCACACTGCTGGAGGGATCGGCACCCTCCCAAAACTACTAGAGCAACAAAAAGCAAAATGGCACTCAGGGCTGCAAGGGAATAAATTCTTTAAAAAATTTTATTGCGGAGGTACAACGTTTCGAGGCAAAGTAGCCCCTTTATCAAGCATGCTTCATAAAGGGGCTACTTTGCCTTGAAATGTTGCACCTCCGCAATAAACTTTTTTAAAGGATTTATTCCTTTGCAGCCCTGAGTGCCATTTTGCTTTTTGTTGCTCTGCTACTGTGAGTGCCACATACAGGCCGAACGCCTCTTTCCAGTGGTTCCAAGGTTGGGAGACGTTACATTTAATCTCTCAGGGGGTTTTAGTCCGCTCTCCATATTATGTGAATATTAGCAGTGAGTGTTACAGTTATAGCTGTACCCCAGTCACAACTGCAGGGTGCAGCTTTATTTTTTACTTTCATTCCAGTCAGCTTTTCACTCCAAGGTTCTGTTCCCTATTGCCACCATGTTAAGATAGGTTGCCAAATCAAGGTGACACAATCTCAGGATCAAACTTTATTAGATGATTCTAACAGAAGCCATTACTGCTGAACACACTCTCTGCAGCTACCAACCAGTCTCTGTTGGCTAACTTGTACCCAGGTCTAAAAGGAGTGAGACCTCTAGTGGCTAAATCTAACACATATTGCTACACCACATATACTGCCGGTTTTATGGCTGCCTAAGGACCGCTCTCCCAAATGCCTTATTAGTTCAACACTTGCAACTGAAATCATTTGAATTTCAGGCCACTATAAAGGGGCCACACAAACCAACAAAATGTGCCAGAGGGTTAAGAATTAACGTGAACTTGCTTATTTATAACAGAACAGGCACATCTATAAACAGCGATTGTGTATCCTCAGAGTTTGTTCTGTGTGGAACATGAACTTTTCTTCTGGAAAGTTCAGACTTTGAAATGCTCATCATTTTGTTGATAGAATATATTCTGTGCTACAGAATCGTCCTATCTGAACCCGTGGCAATATGGCTTTGCTGTGGCCATGTTGTGTCACTAACATGCAAATGGTACTTAGTGCCCCAGTTTGCTCATTATGTGCCTCTTCCAAATGTAAAGACAATTGTCATTGTGCATAAGCCTTATCTGTTCAACACTTGCAACTGAAATCATTTGAATTTCTGGCAACTCTATAAACAGCGATTGTGTATCCTCTGGGTGTGTTCTGTGCATGCATTTGTATATTGCTCAATAAAGAACTCACACAGGAGTCGACTGTGATTTGTAGTTGCATTTTTATTCATGCCAAGAGCAGAAGCTAAAATAGAAGCTTAATGCGAATGCAATAGGTTGCAGCATCCATATAACATGTACTGTAAATGAACATGAACTCGCTTATTTACAAGAGAACAGGCACATCGATAAACAGCGATTGTGTATCCTCTGTCTGTGTTCTGTGTGTGCGTATGTATATTAAGAAGGAACATGAGCTCCCCCTGTTGGTCGGTGCTTGAGTTTCAAGGAGAAATTCTTCTGGCAAGTTCAGACTTTCAAGGGCTCATCATTCTGTGCTACAGAATCGTCCTATCTGAACCCGTGGAAATATGGCTTTGCTGTGGCCATGTTGTGTCACTAACATGCAAATGGTACTTAGTGCCCCAGTTTGCTCATTATGTGCCTGTGTGTGAGACCCAGCCCCCCAGGGCCAATTAATATGCAGAATAATCCTCCAATGAGAATCCCAGCTGATCAACTGATAGGCTCCCTTTGATTACACATGGAAAACAGTTCACCAATGTGAATTCTACTGACCAAAATCTTAATTACATACAGAGATTACTGGGATATGTTGGCTTCATTATATGGCACAGGAATCAGACATGGGGATAAAGGGACAGACTTGTTCAGTGCTGGGAAACTGTGCTTAATGCTCCCAACTCCAATTGCAGGAACAGAGAACAGGGAGCCAGATTTATACAGATCAGCTGGGATTCCCATTGGAGGATTATTCTGCATATTAATTGGCCCTGGAGAGCTGGGTCTCACACACAGGCACATAATGAGCAAACTGGGGCACTAAGTACCATTTGCATGTTAGTGACACAACATGGCCGCCCACACTGGGAGCCCCTCCTGTTGCTGGGGACATAGTGCCCGTTAGGGGCATTTTTACACAAAATGATATTGTTTCCCCCAATCAGAGTATGGGCTCTATTACAAAGTGACATATTGAAAGAAAAGGAGCTATCAAGGCTGTTCATGGATTCATGGAAACACAAAAAGATGCATTATACTGATCTTCCCACCATGGGAATTTCCTGAGGAACAAATGAACTGTATTGATTTGGTTGCGATACCCAATATTCACAATTAAACACATGGGAGAGAACTGCTGCCCCTCCACACAGACCTGTTCCTAGTTGCACCCAACCACTTCCCTCCCCACTTTATGGGACCCCTCACCTCCATGTATGTGAGATATGGTGATACCACAACCAGCCAATTATACCATTGCTACACAAACTCCATCCTGCGGCTTGTTCTCAATAGTTTTGATACTCAGTAAAGAACTCACACAGGAGTCGACTGTGATTTGTAGTTGCATTTTTATTCATGCCAAGAGTAGCTGCTAAAGTAGAAGCTTAATGCGAATGCAATAGGTTGCAGCATCCATATAACATGTACTGTAAATGAACATGAACTCACTTATTTACAACAGAACAGGCACATCGATAAACAGCGATTGTGTATCCTCAGTCTGTGTTCTGTGTGTGCGTATGTATATTAAGAAGGAACATGAGCTCCCCCTGTTGGTCGGTGACTGAGTTTCAAGGAGAATTTCTTCTGGCAAGTTCAGACTTTCAAGGGCTCATCATTTTGTTAATAAAATATATTCTGTGCTACAGAATCGTCCTATTTGAACCCGAGGCATTATGGCTTTCCTGTGGCCATGTTGTGTCACTAACATGCAAATGGTACTGTGCCATATAATGAAGCCAAAATATCCCAGTAATCTCTGTATGTAATTAAGATTTTGGTCAGTAGAATTCTCATTGGTGAACTGTTTCCATGGGTAATTAATGGGCACTTATCAGTTGACCAGCAGGAATTCTCATTGGAGGATTATGTTGCATATTAATTGGCCCTGGAGGGCTGGGTCTCACACACAGGCACATAATGAGCAAACTGGGGCACTAAGTACCATTTGCATGTTAGTGACACAACAAGGCCACAGCAAAGCCATATTGCCTCGGGTTCAGATAGGACAATTCTGTAGCATAGAATATATTCTATCAACAAAATGATAAGCCCTTGAAAGTCTGAACTTTCCAGAAGAATTTCTCCTTGAAACTCAAGCACCGACCAACAGGGGGAGCTCATGTTCCTTCTAAATATATAAATGCACACACAGAACACACCCAAAGGATACACAATCGCTGTTTATAGAGTTGCCAGAAATTCAAATGATTTCAGTTGCAAGTGTTGAACAGATAAGGCTTATGCACAATGACAATTGTCTTTACATTTGGAAGAGTGGTCCGTGGGTAGCCATAAAACTGGCAGCATCTGTGGACTTGTGTTGGGTGGGTTTGGGCTAGGTCTTATCTGCAAAGGTGGGTCACGAATGGAATGCAAGCCTTACTACTCAGAAGACCCCAACTTCTCTTTCCACCCCAGCCCCTTCCACTGACAAATACACTAAAGAGCCCACCACTTTATGATTTCAGCCCTAACGTCATTAGAAGGGGCAGGTCAGAACTGGTTCTTAAGCTCCTTATCCACCTTGAGCTGGGTGGGGCCAGGGTTAAGAAGGGGGCGTGTCTGGGCCAGGTGCAGGTCAAGAATTTCTGACCCATACACCTCTAACCTTTCCAAACTTTCCATCAGAGTCAGAGGGACAGAGAAACATTGTCCCGGTGGCAGGGTCATTTTAATATATGGACAAAAGGGGCATTTGCCCAGGGCCCACCATTACACCTTTCATCTGGGATATCTTTTGGCAGACCCATACCCTAGAGATGGCAGACCCCTTATTTTTATCAACCAGAAGAGCTCTACCATGTGGTTATATGGCTTTGCCTTTTTTTGTGGCATCTCCATTTTGTCATTTTTCTGCTTCCAGGGCTGTTGATCCAAGGCGGTACACTTGGGGGTGCTCACTGAAGCAGACATGAACAGTGAGGAGACACCCAATTATGCTCACGCCATACAAAGCTTGGCTCACTGCACTAAAACTCTACCACCTAAAACCCCCTCTCCTCTCCGCTGGACTACCACTCTGGGCTAACTCCCACCCACCCCATTTCAAGCAAATATCATCAGAGTCTGGTCCACCTGGGGAATTTGCACATTGGGTGAAATACTAACAGGCGGTACCTTAACACCAAGAGATCAATTCAAGCACTCACAAACCCAAGTAACACTCCCATAGTACTCCTATCTCCAACTACGACATGCCCTCCAGGCACAATTTAGGGGACGTGCACCAAGCCTGACCACATCTAGACTAGAACTAAACCTCTGAAGCCCTTCAACCAAAAAACTTACTACAACACTATATGCGCTCCTCCTATCAACAGTTAAGTCCCCATTTGGTACAGCCTATACAATGCGTATACAATGGATGAAGCCACTGACAGGGCCTATGATTACCTTGTCTCAACTAGAGACAGATTGATACCATTCAAGATAATACACAGACTTCACTTAACCCCCCTGAGACTATATCGTATGAAAAGGCGTGAATCATACCAGTGCCCCAAATGGAATGCCCCAGAGGCAAACTATATACATCTTCTTTGGCAATGCCAGACCGTCCAATCCTACTGGGCACAAGTAATCAGGGCCGCCATTGGGGGGGGGGACTGTTGTCCCGGGCCCGGACGATATCTTCGCTTTAAAGGGGGCCCGGCCATGATACAGGTTTTTTTTAGCTCGGGCCCCCTTTAAAGAACTACGGGCCCTGTCATTAGTGGCCAGTGTGAAATTTAATTGGTTGTGTCCATACGCACGGGGCGCAACCATATAAAAGGTACAGATCAGCTGGGAGCCTGAACTAGAAGAGGGAGCTGGAGGAAGTCGCTGGTGGGGGGGCTGGAGCTGGAAGATGCTGGGGGAGCTGTGCAGATGTTGGGGGGAGCTGGGGCACATATCAAGAGGGGGGAACTGCAGGAATTCAATGGGGGGGAGCCGGAGGATGCTTGGGGGGTGGGAGCTGGAGGATAGTGGGAAGGATGTTAGGGGGAGCTGGAGGATGCTGAGGGGGAGGAACTGGAGGACAAGGGAGGGGGGTTAACTGGAGGATGCTGAGGGGGAAGAGCTGGAGGACAAGGGAGGGGGTTAACTGGAGGATGCTGGGGAGATGCTGGCTACTAATGTTTTAGGGGGCCCCGGCTACCAATGTCTGTGTGTCCTTTTTACTGATGGGAGGCGCCACTGGGGGGCAGGTCGTGGGTGGAGGGGGGCCCAGAAAATTTTGTTGTGAGGGGCCCCATGATTTCTGATGGTGGCCCTGCAAGTAATGAGAAAAGAGAAAACCTCCCTCCCAAACCTCCTAACACCCATGTTTGCTTATTGGGCGTGGTCAATGGCCTTATCCCAACAGCCCACATGAGAATTCTCTTTTGAAGCCTACTGTTCTATGCTAGAAAATGTATACTGCTACACTGGATGGCTCAATCCCCTCCCACAATAGATAGATGGCTCATCGGAATGCTACTCCCCCTGTTCCAACTCACATACACTGCCGGGGGGGGGGTGTCCTCAGAATTATGAAAAAGTCTGGAGGACCTCCCTGTAAGCTCCAGGAGACACCCCCACCATCAGGACCACTAACCCAGATTAGATCAAATGCAAATGTCATTGCGTATCTTGTATAAACAAAACATAAGGACAACATGATGTAAAACCGCATGATGTTTATTAGTTTGACATGTTTGTATGCTTTTTCTTTTTATTTTTTTCTTCTGTATGTTTAAAAATGCAAAAATAAAAACCTTTAAAAAAAATGAGTGGGTCGGGCACCGGTGTATAAATAGTCTGGGTTGGGTTAGGAGTGGTTTGTAGATACTGATATAGGATATACTGATGTCTATGAGTTACTAGACCTACCAGAAGGAAACGTTTTTTCCTTGCAGATGAGTCCTAGCTACCATTTAATAGCACTTGGCATGGCAAAGGGGCAGAAATATGTTGCAAATTAATTGTATTGAACCTTATTGGTGGCACCCAGCTTTATTTAGGAGGTAGTTCAGCTTTCCCTTAGTTTTCGGGTTGCCCAGCGCTTACACGTATATATAGGCAGCCTGTACAGTATGTGCAGCTCGGTGGCCTCAGCAGCTTCTCAGCAAAGGATTTCTCGGAAATTAAGATTGATTAAACAGTATCAAAAGTCAGACTCATATCCGGCAACCACTTCCTTCTGCTGCGGTCATACACCGTTGCACAATACAGTCACCGGGGGCTCATCTGCAAGGGAGTGGTGCTAAGGTCATTGTGTTTCATCGTTATAGAGAATTATGAGCAGGCACAAAGGCAAGAGAGATGTATAATGGACACCCCCATATGGTCTTGTTACAGGCAGATAAAGAAAGGCTGGAGAATAGTTTCTGCTTGGAATAATGCTATTTTTTCTTGTGACACTGATATCTGCCCAGAAAGTGCCTAAATCTGCTCAAACTGTGGGTTGTGGGTGCTTATATTGGGTACAGTATGTGACTGCTTGATGCCCCCCATTTCTTGTGTGGTTGCCCCCTGTTCTTGATCTGGTGGTGGAGCCTAAAAAAAAGGGAACCCCGGAGTGGAGGAGGCAGAGTTATTACCTTCACTAGTAGTCAAGGTAGACACAACAACACAAGAGTGTTGTGTCCCCACCTGGGTGACCGATAGTCAGTGCCCATGACTCAATTTTACAACCTTTGGTGATTTACGTGGACCACTTTCTACAACCCTTAAGCTGGCCATACACGCACCGATAATATCATACAAAACCTCGTTTCGTACGATATTCGGTGCGTGTATGGCATGTCGATGGAAGCTGCTGATATCGGTCGACTCGCCGATCGGACCGGTTAAAAGATTTTGATCGGGCGCCATAGAAGGCACCTGACCAAAATCTGCCGTCAGGGCAGAATCGGCAGAAGGAGGTAGAAATCCTATTGTTTCTACCTCCTTATCTGCTGTTTCAGCCCTGACGGTGTGTGGCGGGTCTGACGATGTTTTGTGCGACGTGTGTGGCCACCTTTAGTCCAGTAATCCTCCTCATATATCCGTGACTTTTTGAGTAAACTTAAGAGATCTTTTCCACTACCCCCAAACACATTATTAGCCACAATGTATGTCACATCTCTGTACACTCTCATCCCCACTGACCAAGGCATTGAGGTTGTTCGCAGCTCATTGATACAAAACATTGACCGTGCTCGACCGAAAACAGAATTTCTCATCACCTTGTTGGAATTGTGTTTGAAATTGAACTACTTTAAATTTGAACTCTGCAACTACCTACAACTGAGTGGGACAAGTATGGGCTCAAATGTCGCCCCTGCGTTTGCCAACTTATACATGAGAGCATACAAACAACACCACATTTATTTTGTCTTCAGCAAACACATTTATAGATTATAGACGACCTGATCATACTTTGGACAGGCACTATGGAACAGTTTCACAGCTAAATGCCCCACACTCGCCCATACGCTTCACGGCAAACTGTAGCACCACAGACTTGTCTTTTCTAGACCTCCTTCTTACCGTCACAGGTACCAATGTCAGCACAAAAACACACATGAAATCCACGGATAGAAATACCTTACTTCGCTACAGATCCTGTCACCGCCCCCACATCTGTTGCGAAGCATCCCCTATTCACAAACGCTAAGGATGGTCCAGAACAACTCAGACCGTACCACACTCAAGATCCAATTAGACGAGCTAGTGGAACACTTCTCACAAAGGGGACATCCATTACATTACAGACAAAAGGCAATGCTACCCTCACAGGACTCACTCACAAAAATATTGAGAAACCGACCAGATGTGAACGAAAAGAATGACTTACGTTCCTAACCACCTATACCACCTTCTACTGAAAAGGTTAGAAGTGCCATCTACAACCACTGGTCAGTAGTACAAACCCCTGTGTTCAAGGAGCCACCACGGATAGCCTACAAGAGAGGACAGAACCTAAGGGACTTACTGGTTAAAAATGACCTCACTCACTGTTACCAGTGCCCTCCACCTGGCTACTATCTTCAAAGGCCCTACTTTCCATCATCCCCACTCGGGTAAAGTTATCCAAATTAAACACAGGGTCACATGTACCTCCAAATTTATTATTTACATGATTAAATGCCCATGTGGACTGATGTACGTGGGGAAGACCATCACCAATTTCAGAGACAGAATGGCTAATCATCGCTCGGCTACAGGGCCGCCATCAGGGGGGCACAGGGGGTACAGTTGTCCCGGGCCCGGACGATTTGAACTTTAAAAGGGGGCCCGGCTGTGCTACAGTTTTTTTAGTAGCTCGGGCCCCCTTTAATCAATTCCGGGCCCCTGTCATTGGTGGTCAGCGGTAATCCTATTGGTCGCGCCCCGTGCGTACATGCACGTCAGTACGCACGGGGCGCAACCTTATAAAGGGCCTGACGTCTTTCGGCACTTAGAAGCGCAGTGCTGTCGGGAACGAAGGACCTCACCGGAGGAGCCGCCACAGGAGCCGCCACAGGAGCCGCACAAGACAAGGGGGGCTGTGCTCTGCTGGCTGCCAATGTACTAGGGGGGCTCTGCTGGCTGCCAATGTACTGGGGGGCCCTGCTGGCTGCCAATGTACTAGGGGGGCCCTGCTGGCTGCCAATGTACTAAGGGGGCCCAGCTGGCTGCCAATGTACTAGGGGGGCCCTGCTGGCTACCAATGTACTAGGAGGGCCCTGCTGGCTACCAATGTACTAGGGGGGGCCTGCTGGCTACCAATGTACTAGGGGGTCACTGCTGGCTACCAATGTACTAGGGGGGCCCTGCTGGCTACCAATGTACTGGGGGGGTCACTGCTGGCTACCAATGTACTGGGGGGGCACTGCTGGCTACCAATGTACTAGGGGGGCACTGCTGGCTACCAATGTACTGGGGGGGTCACTGCTGGCTACCAATGTACTAGGGGGGCACTGCTGGCTACCAATGTACTGGGGGGGGTCACTGCTGGCTACCAATGTACTGGGGGGGCACTGCTGGCTACCAATGTACTAGGGGGGCACTGCTGGCTACCAATGTACTAGGGGGGGGCCTGCTGGCTACCAATGTACTAGGGGGGGCCCTGCTGGCTACCAATGTATTAGGGGGGCACTGCTGGCTACCAATGTACTAGGGGGGGGCCTGCTGGCTACCAATGTATTAGGGGGGCACTGCTGGCTACCAATGTACTAGGGGGGCCCTGCTGGCTACCAATGTCTCATGTCTGGGAGTCCTTTGTATTTATGGGAGGGGGGCCCAGAAAATTTTGTTGTGAGGGACCCCGTGATTTCTGATGGCGGCCCTGCTCGGCTATAAGGACTGCACTTTCCACCGGCAAGGGTGATACACCAGTGGCTAAATATTTTTTGGAATATAAACATACACTAGCATGAGGAGTATGATTATTGACTATGTTCCTGATCCCCCCAGAGGAGGAAACTGTGAGAGACTGCTACTTCAGACTGAATTAAAATGGATCCATAGATTGGATACCATCAGCCCACTGGGACTGAATGAACTAATCTCCTATGCTCCTTTCTACTAATATCTGACTTATTTACCCTTGCATCCATACTAGCAACTGAGAACATCTCTATACTACCGTTATTGGTTCATTGGTCTTGATTTACCCTGTGAAATATTTTCCCACAATTGGTGATTTCCATGAACCCGGTGCTGCTTTATATATGATACACCATATGTTCCGCTTGTAGCTACCTAGTAAACATCGTACCCAGAATAATTGTACCTTCACTCTTTACAATATATGAAGTATCCTGGCATTTTAACCTTAAGTTCAGTTGCTAAAGCCCATGGCACTGTGATACATGTTAGCGTTGCTATAACAACATGTATCCCACCTAGTCCTGTAACTCCTCATTTGCTCTATAACCAGGGTCAGACTGGCCCAGACCCGACCCTTACCTGCACTCCCCCTGCCCGACCGCTCCTGCCCCGGCGCGTTAAATTATGTACGTTCGGGGGAGGACGTCGGGTGAGGGGCCCTGCGAGAGGGGTCAGGGTGGCCCCTGCAAAGGGGGGGAGGAGGGAATTAGGGGACACGGCCGACGGGGGCACCTGCAGGGCCCCTTGGGCGGAAGCCCAGTGGGCCCTTCACCCCCCAGTCCGACCCTGTCTATAACAGACCTTTGCTGTATGCAACACACACTAAACTTACAACTTCTGTTGTAATATAACATAATATCCTGGGCACAAGCCTTCTTGACAATAATTAAATAATAAGTGCGCAAAAAGAGACAAAAAAATTAAAAATATAAATCTTTATTCTAATCCATTAAAAAATCATACCCCATGTATGCAGCCTAACGCGTTTCATGCTAATCCAGCACTTAATCATAGGCTCACCAACATTTATTTGCACATCTATATATACATGGTAAAACATCCACCCACATTATTTTAAGACCAATCAATGTAGAGTAGGCTCCAACCCCCACCACTACAGACAATTCAATCAATTAACTCCATCAAATACAGACATAACATGGGGTTATAGAGTAAAAATACAATTGTTTCAGAGTAAGTCATATTTTTTCACACAAAGCAAGTAACATCAAAAGTAAAATCCAAACCTAAAGGAATACGTGTATGTAAATAAAAAATCCAGTAAACTTCTCGCTGACGGAGAAGGGTAAGGGTATCTCCTCCTCTCCTACCAGTCTTTATCTGTTCTATCACTTGTACTGAAAAGAACTTTTCATCACTATTATTGCACTCTGCAAAGTGTCTAGTGACATTGCTCTTAAATGCATATTTAGTATTACAAATCTGACTAATATGTTCTCTTACTCTGTCTTTACAAGCCTTCTTGACACTCTTAAGGTGGCCATTCACGTGAAGATCCGCTTGCTTGGGTGGGCGATATCGGGGAAAATGTAGGCTTATTCGAGGCCAAATTATATTGGCGGCAAAAAGTCCTGTGAGTGCGGATCCTCTTCTTGCTGCATCTGTTAATCTACTTTCACCTGCACCCAGGCTCCTGTACTTCCCCAGCAGATGTGAGTGCTGGCATCTTTATGGAGATATATATATATAATATACAGTATGATTATTTCCCTATGGGAACAAACTGTAAATGATATCCTTATAAATGGTGCTTAGCGATGTTATTAGTTATAATCGCAGCTTAGTGATGTCATTTCTGTCACATGACTCACTAAAACTTATATATTATAATAAATAAAGTACCCCCTGTTGTAAAATATGAGGATATTAGAAGTCACCAAGGAGTTCCATGAAGCACTTCTGCTTTTATAATATCCCTATATGTTACAATAGGGGGCACTTTGTTCACTATATATTATAAGGAACTCCTCTGTGACTTATAATATCCCTATATGTTACAATAGGGGGCACTTTATTCACTATATATTATAAGGAACTCCTCTG
Source organism: Xenopus tropicalis (assembly GCF_000004195.4). Lineage (NCBI taxonomy): Eukaryota > Metazoa > Chordata > Amphibia > Anura > Pipidae > Xenopus > Xenopus tropicalis. The sequence goes on along the minus strand of NC_030685.2, from coordinate 8,599,660 downwards.
TGACTTATAATATCCCTATATGTTACAATAGGGGGCACTTTATTCACTATATATTATAAGGAACTCCTCTGTGACTTATAATATCCCTATATGTTACAATAGGGGGCACGTTATTCACTATATATTATAAGGAACTCCTCTGTGACTTATAATATCCCTATATGTTACAATAGGGGGCACTTTATTCACTATATATTATAAGGAACTCCTCTGTGACTTATAATATCCCTATATGTTACAATAGGGGCACTTTATTCACTATATATTATAAGGAACTCCTCGGGGACTTATAAAATCCCTATATGTTACAATAGGGGGCACTTTACTCACTATATATTATAAGGAACTCCTCGGGGACTTATAATATCCCTATATGTTACAATAGGGGGCACTTTATTCACTATATATTATAAGGAACTCCTTGGGGGCTTATAATATCCCTATATGTTACAATAGGGGGCACTTTATTCACTATATATTATAAGGAACTCCTCTGTGACTTATAATATCCCTATATGTTACAATAGGGGGTACTTTATTCTCTATATAATATAAGGAACTCCTCTGTGACTTATAATATCCCTATATGTTACAATAGGGGGCACTTTATTCACTATATATTATAAGGAACTCCTCGGGGACTTATAAAATCCCTATATGTTACAATAGGGGGTACTTTACTCACTATATATTATAAGGAACTCCTCGGGGACTTATAATATCCCTATATGTTACAATAGGGGGTACTTTATTCACTATATATTATAAGGAACCCCTTGGGAGCTTATAATATCCCTATATGTTACAATAGGGGGCACTTTATTCACTATATATTATAAGGAACCCCTCGGGGACTTATAATATCCCTATATGTTACAATAGGGGGCACTTTATTCACTATATATTATAAGGAACCCCTCGGGGACTTATAATATCCCTATATGTTACAATAGGGGGCACTTTATTCACTATATATTATAAGGAACTCCTCGGGGACTTATAATATCCCTATATGTTACAATAGGGGGCACTTTATTCACTATATATTATAAGGAACTCCTCTGTGACTTATAATATCCCTATATGTTACAATAGGGGGCACTTTATTCACTATATATTATAAGGAACTCCATGACCTGTATAAAATGATATGGTCATGGAACTCCTTGGTGACTTAGAATATCCTTATGTTTTATAAAATGGGGTACTTTATTCACTATATATATAATGTTATCCTTTATTTAGATACACAGTACATATATATAATCACACATATCCAAGTCATGGCACCAAGTTATTTTACTTGAATTTTCCTGCTCTGTAAGTTTGGGCTGTGTGGGGGATTCATGTGTTTGTGTTACTTTTACTTTCACATTCCCTATATATAAAGGCACCGTCTCTCTCAGCTCTGCGTCTATTCACCTCGGGGCACTGAGTCCGGTTACTGGGAAGGAAAATGGATGAAATCACTCGACTGACGGATTTGATAAAAAACTTCAGCTTTGCTGACTGTGCCGCAGGGAATCTGGGCTACGACCGGGTCCTCCTCCAGCTCTTTGGGTTTTTGGGACACGGCAAATCCTCCTTCATCAACACCTGCAAGTACGTCTTGGAAGATGGCGAGTACTGGAACTATACAGACTCCAAAAAATCAGAAGGAGGGGACACTAAAACCAGAGTAACGTATCCGCTGACCGACACCCTGACGCTGGTGGACAACCGCGGCTGCTCAGTGATGAATGATTATGAGACGGCAGAAATATTTGCTCAGCTTGGTAAGTCCATGGCTGAATCTATACATTATACACAGGCAATAGGCACAGTCATTTTGGACAAAGCAGAACTTCTACTGCCAGACAGTTTTTGAGCATTTTGCACTGTTTCATTTTAGCGGCTTTTCCTCAGGGGGACTTTTAGTTTACCCAGGAAAACTAAATATTGTTTTTTTTCAGGACAACCTAAGCTTTCAAAATATTGTGGAATTTTTGTGTAATTCCAATTCTGTAACAAGATATGGGCTTCTAAATGTCTAAAAAATGAAAAAAAAAAATATTTTCCATAATATAAACACATACACCAGAAACGAAAATTATTTTTTGCATGAATATACAACTGATTTGGAAAGTCCCATGTCTCCTGAACGTGCCAATACCAAATATATATAGTTTTATGGAGATTTGTCACTTGTATAGGTCACAAACTCCCAGCAGTACCCTACCAAATTCCCAAAGCACTGCCCCAGAAAGCTGCATACTTTAGATTTCAAGGCCAAAAATTCCACTAACAGAAGGTTTATCCCAGAAAATTGTACATTTTTAGAAAGAACTGTTTCTGGGGAATAGAACTGTCTGTCTACTCCAAACTATCAAGTCGCAAGTTATTGGCTTTTATCAAAATTTGTGAAATTTTTTAAAAATTGCTTCAAAGTTTCCAGTCTATAGTATCATCTCCTACAAGTCATACAGTAACCAAATAAAACACCCTAAATTTGAATGCCAGGGGTCCAATGAACAGTTTGATGCCCAATATGTACAGGTTTACCTAAGTATGTGGCATGTAGGGGCCCCAATGGGAACATACCCCCATATGATTAATCATTTCTGTCATATCAGGTTCTGCAAAATCAACACATTTACATCATTATATGTGGGATAATGCTAGTAAAAAGTACGCTCACCCCAGAAAGCCATATATTTTTGGAAAGTACACATCCCCCCAAATCTAAAATGGGTACCCATGTCTTTCTACTCCAAAGTACCGCACAGCCTCTCTAAGTTTGCCAATTTTTATGACATTTCCAAAAAGCACCTCAAAACTTCCACTATGCAGCATATTATTTTCTACAGGTCATTAGGTACCAAGATAAAACACCCTACATATGAACCCCAGAGGTCTACTGAGCAGTTTGATGCCCACTGTACATAGGTTTATCAAAGCACATGGCACTTAGACCCCAAAATATACCTTGTGCACACTAATTTCATGGCTTACCTTTACCTAATTCATAAACCCATGGCAGTTTTATGTGGAATAGAAATTGCAGAAATGTAGGGTAACCCCATAAAGCCATATATTTTTGGAAAGTACACATTCTGACAAATCCAACATGTGTAAAGAGTCCTTTCTACACCAAAGTACCAATCTGCAAAGCTTTCCTAAAGCTAGTGGTTTTTATGGCATTTCAGAAAATTTGCTGCATTTATCTCACACAGTTTCTTGCGTACAAAGGCAGATCACCCCAAATAGGAACACCAGAGGCCTACTGAACAGATTGATGCCCAATATGTATAGATTTAACAAACTATGTGGGGTACAGGGGCACCCAAATAAAAATAGTGCATATGAATTTTCACATATGACGGTCCGGCTAGTGAAATTTTTGCACCCGGTATATGTATGTGCCATAAGACCCCCTAACAGTAAGGAGACCCTAGAAAACTATATATTTTCTGAAAGTACACATTCTGACAAAACAAAAATGGGTAAATACATCTTTCTACTGCAAACTACAAAGCTATGCTAAACAGAACGGTTTTTATGACATTTCTGAAAATTGTCACAAAGCTTGCATTTCACCTCATTATGTACCCCCACATTTTGTAACTTATCAACATAAAACACTCTAAATATGAATGCCAGGGGTCTACTGAACAGTTTGATGCCCAATATGTATAGGTTTACCAAACTATGTGGGGCACAGAGGAAACTGAATTGAAATTGAGACAAAATGTCCATGTGCAAAGACAAGTAAAAAAGAACAATGTGAAATGCAATAAAATTGCTAAAATAAAAAAAACTAAAATCAATGTTTTTTTTTTCCTAGTGATATCTGCAGTCAGAATCACAGTTTTAGTATTTTGGCTTGGGCAAATTAGTTTTACAGACAAAGTCAAGCGAACAACAACTATGCCTAATTGAAAATGCAATAAAATGGCTAAAAATGCACTAAATCACAGAAAATTAAAAAAAAAAAAGACCTATAAGAATCTAAGCTGAGATTGTATATCATTGATATTATGGTCTTGGTTATCTTTATAATAAAATATATTAATGCTTATTAAATAACATATGTTGGGTAATATGCTGAATATGATAAAGCTCAAAACTAAATAACTATTTTCTTTGATGTGTTTTGTTTCCAGCCAACTTGTTGCCCCTGGATGAGGGAGTGGAGTGGAGCAAAGGATTTGGACTCGGAGAAAGAATTATAGAGGCTGAGGCAGATGTAAAATCATCTGACTTTATCTACCCCATCTTTGTGTTCAGGTAATCAGCCTTTATATTATAAGGATTACGGTACCATTCTGTTCTGGGCCCTCTAGGCGAACTCATGTTAGAGAAGAACTAAACACCTTAATAAATGTAAATTATTAATTGCTATTTTGAGCAGTTTCTATGCTGTAAGTATTGTTGCAGGGGGTTAAATCCCCAACACCGCGGCTCCTCCTTACAGAACTCTCAGCCTTTACATCTAAACAAGTGAGGGGGAAAACCCAGAGCAGGGAAACATCTGGAGACACCGCCCTCCTCAGTGACTTAACCCGTTAGCAACCAGCTGACTACATCGAACCCTGGAAACAATCCTCCAGCCAAGATGCCAATTCCCACAGTGCTTTGCATGTTCTGCCATTAAAGGGACACTAAACCCTGCTGCCCAGCGCGGCTCAACGAAACGTTACTCAGCTGTTGCTGAACTACAAATCCCAGAATAATGTAACATATAATGAAGGGTGAGGCATGCTGGGAGCTGTAGTCCAGCAACATCAGGGTTGTATTCTTAAAGCAATATTGCACAATAAAACTTTCCCAGCTCTCTAGGGCCCGCATTGGCAGCATTGAAATGCAAAAGAATCCTCCAATGAGAATCCCAGCTGATCTGTATAAATCTGGCTCCCTGTTCTCTGTTCCTGCAATTGGAGTTGGGAGCATTAAGCACAGTTTCCCAGCACTGAACAAGTCTGTCCCTTTATCCCCATGTCTGATTCCTGTGCCATATAATGAAGGGAGAAATTACATAATTATCTCTATATGTAAGATAATATCAAAATGGCTGATATAGTGCTGGGAATCAGCATTCTTATTGGTCAGTTCTTTTGCATTTATAATGAAGTTTTTTGATCCTAAGCTCTCTCACTGTAAATCTGCAAAAAATAATCTTTCTTGCCGCTATTGGTTGTTAAAATAATAAATACAGTATTATCCAAGCAAATGGGGGAGGAGTAACATCACTTGACTTTTTCCTCACTAATTTCCCTTGCACGGTCCCTTGATGTCTCCAGTGTAAAGCAAGGACTGCCCAGCCAGGAGATGTCAATGATAAAAGAGCTGCTTGAAACGGCCAGAGACCTGACAGGTACAGTATAGTGTGGGATACATTTCTCATCTGCTGCAAAGAGTAGAACCTGCTGTAAAAGGGAACTAAACACTTCTGAGCACTTTTATTTAATGTTTTGCCCTAGTTTTCAAAACATTACCAAATACTATACTATTCATATAATAAGTTTGATACAGTGCCTTCTGCTTTTTGGCTTAGCTAAATGACCAGCTATCAGAACTGCTATCTTAAACTAACAGATGGAGCTTCTAAGGCTGCTTACTCAGGTATGGTAATGGCTTGCACTTATCTATTGGCAATAAAATGCCAAAATGTCTTTCATTGTCCTTTAAACCTGACTTGACCTACTGTACAGACATAGGAGCCAAAGAGTAATCAGCACCGTACTTAGCACCTATGTTAGTAAATAAACCCTATGTGCCCTAGGTTCTGCTACATAACAATCATTTGCTCTTTGCAGAAATGTTTCCTACTGTGGTTCTAACCCATAAGACCAGTGGGAATCTGAGAGAAATGAAGGATAAGTTTGAAAACATGGGGGCGGAGCGAGTCTTTGCCCTTGAAAATTTCACCCCAGAAGATAACATCAAAACCAGAGGGAGGCATGAGGAGGTGCTGAAGATTTTCTGTGAAATTATCAAAGATATAGAGTTTCGCTTTCAGAAGGGGGTGGGGGATCCAGAGAAAAAGAGACAAGGAAGGAAGAAAAAGTTGCTCAAGTTCATTCATGAGAGGGAAATAAAGAAGAAAGATGAGGAACTGGAAAGGCAGCGAATGCGAGAAAAGACGCTGCATGAAGAAAAGGCAGAACTTCAAAGAAACAAGAACAATGGAGGGGAATGTACTGTATCATAAACCTGATGGAGTGTTGCTTTCCAGGCCCCCCTGAATGAGCTACAAAGGCAGAAAATTTGTGCCTGAAAACTTTGTGTAACGCTTAATAAAGTTGAAGAAATAATTTGCTGATATTCTTACAGGTTACTGTAGTATTTAGGGTGGCGTAACCTACTGCATTTTCATCATTGATTCTTAGTTTGAATAAAAAACAGAAAATCCAGAAGACTCTCATGTGTGTTTTCTGTTAAGAGTTGCAAATGAGCCGCAGAATGGAGTTTGTGTAGCAATGGTATAACTGGCTGGTTGTGGTATCTCCATATCTCACATACATGGGGGTGAGGGGTCCCACAAAGTGGGGCTAGAAGTAGGCTAAAATGATTTCACTTGTTTAATTGGGAATACTGGGTATCACAGCCAAATGAAGACAGTCATGTTCTTACTCTGAGGTCTTCAGGAAATTTTCATGGTGGACCAAATGGTTTACCCAATACATTTTTATTTTTGCTTTCCCATCAATAGCATAGAGAGCTTATTTTCTCCAAATATGTTACAATGTACCAATGGCACCCCCAGGGCAGGGGAAGCTCTAAGCTGTACATTACATAGTTACATAGGGTTGAAAAAAGTCCAGAGTCCATCAAGTTCAACCCACCCAAGTAAACCCAGCACCCACAACCCACAAATGGAAGCTCCGTTCCTCTAATATAAAGGGGGGACCTCTGGTGCATTGATTGTTTTTATGGAAAAAAGAACATCCCCCATCTGCCTATAATCCCCTTATGTAGTATAAAATATACTCAAATAAGATAGACAAAAAGTTTTTCCTTATGGAATGCCATAGTGCAACGGGTTCAGTCATTGTGTGGTTAACTTCAGAGATTCTTGGACATCCATTATGACAACTTTCCATATTTCATATCATATTTAATCACTTGGAGTAAATACCAGCGAGATCTCTGATTTTAAAAAAGAGCACAAGAAAACTTATTACCTTTATTCCTAGCATTTAATTAGCTAATATAAAGAAGATGGAGGAGGTGTTGGTAAGTGAATATCCCCCACCCCCGAGAGGACCCTCAATAATATAAAGAAGATGGAGGAGGTGTTGGTAAGTGAATATCCCCCACCCCAGAGAGGACCCTCAATAATATAAAGAAGATGGAGGAAGTGTTGGTAAGTAGATAGCCCCCCTGAAAGGCCTTGCCATAACCTAAAGAAGATGGAGGAGGAGTTGGTAAGAGGATAGCCCCCTTGAAAGGACCCTAAATAACATAAAGAATATGGAGGAAGTGTTGGTAAGTGAATATCCCCCACCCCAGAGAGAACCCTCAATAATATAAAGAAGATGGAGGAAGTGTTGGTAAGTGAATATCCCCCACCCCAGAGAGAACCCTCAATAATATAAAGAAGATGGAGGAGGTGTTGGTAAGTGAATATCCCCCACCCCAGAGAGAATCCTCAATAATATAAAGAAGATGGAGGAGGTGTTGGTAAGTGAATATCCCCCACCCCAGAGAGAATCCTCAATAATATAAAGAAGATGGAGGAGGTGTTGGTAAGTGAATATCCCCCACCCCAGAGAGAATCCTCAATAATATAAAGAAGATGGAGGAGGTGTTGGTAAGTGAATATTCCCCACCCCAGAGAGAACCCTTAATAATATAAAGAAGATGGAGGAGGTGTTGGTAAGTGAATATCCCCCACCCCAGAGAGGACCCTCAATAATATAAAGAAGATGGAGGAGGTGTTGGTAAGTGAATATCCCTCACCCCAGAGAGGACCCTCAATAATATAAAGAAGATGGAGGAGGTGTTGGTAAGTGAATATCCCCCACCCCAGAGGGAACCCTCAATAATATAAAGAAGATGGAGGAGGTGTTGGTAAGTGAATATCCCTCACCCCAGAGAGGACCCTCAATAATATAAAGAAGATGGAGGAGGTGTTGGTAAGTGAATATCCCCCACCCCAGAGAGGACCCTCAATAATATAAAGATCAAGATGGAGGAGGTGTTGAAAAATGAATATACCCCACCCCAGAGAGGACCCTCAATAATATAAAGATCAAGATGGAGGAGGTGTTGATAAATGAATATACCCCACCCCAGAGAGGACCCAGCTCTCTGGCAATGACATATGGATGGAAAGCTTAGCATGCCGGTCATAAAGGACCTACCCCTGATATAGTTGCTTACTACACAGAGAGGTCACATGCTCCCTATATATTTATTTAAAGGGTGTGGTCTTGCTAATTGGGTCAGGTGGTTCAGAAAGACATGGGGGGGGAATCACAATGTGCTGATTTCTTGTTCCTCTTGAAAATACTGAGTTTTAGTTACAATGCAGTTTCTAATAGGAAACTAAACTCCACTTAAATGAAAGTGAAACACAAGGGGAGGCCGTGGGAGCGGCTGTGAGGGGTTAAAAAAGAGATGAAAGGTT
>NC_030685.2:8553877-8590732 GCF_000004195.4 Xenopus tropicalis | reverse complement strand
CGGAGTTTTCCGGGCGCTTCTCTGCTGGCAGAAATTAAGTTGCCCCAAGTGCCATCTGCCTAGAGGGATCATGTAGAGTAAAACAATGAGCAGAGGTCATTATTAGAGATGTAGCGAACCTCACAAAAAAAGTTCGCGAACCCGTTCGCGAACTTCCGCCAAAAAGTGCGAACTTTTGCGAACTTTGCGAACCCCATAGACTTCAATGGGAAGGCGAACTTTAAAAACTAGAAAAGCCATTTCTGGCCAGAAAACTGATTTTAAAGATGTTTAAAGGGTGCCGCGACCTGGACAGTGGCATGCAGGAGGGGGATCAAGGGCAAAAATTTCTCTGAAAAATACGTTGTTGACACAGCGTTGCGTTTTGTGCTGTAAAGGGCAGAAATCACACTACATTTCTAAACTTGTGTAATAAACTGCTTTAAAACGTCCGGCGTCTACATTCCAATCAAGTCGTGTAAAGGTTACGGACGGTTCACACGCAAAGACAAAACGCCGCAGTAGTGGATACGGAATATATTATTGCTGGTGGAAAAACATCGCTCAGGTGATTTTATTGCAATGCAATGTCACTACTATGTGTAACGTGTTTGGTGCACTACTATGAATAACAGCAAACAGCACTGGGCACGTTAAAGAACAGTAACTTAAATTAAAAAAAAAAAATTAATAATAAAAAAAAAGTGATCTCTGGTTGGTGCTGGGGGTGAACTACTAGGAGCAGCACACCAGTCCCCCACAGCTAGACTAATAGCACTGGGCTCTATAAATTACAGTAGCAAAGTAAAAAAACACAAATAAAAAAAATGATGTGAATGTGTGGTTGGTGCTTAGTGCACTACTATGAGCAGCACACCTGTCTCCAACACACACAGACGGAGCTGCAGTACACAATGAAAAGAAGAGTAACAGTAATCAGAAAATAAAAGCAGTCCTTACAAGGACTATTGGGTTACAGCAGATGAGATCAGCAGGACAGCTGCCCCCAGCAGCTACATACAGAGCAGTAGAAAGTAGATTACTAGTCAGCAAAGCTACCTAAACTCTCCCTCAAACCCCTGCACAGCTCTCTCCCTATGCTAACTCATCAAGCACACACAGGCAGAATGTAAAATGGCTGCTGGGCTTCGGTTTATATATGGAAGGGAGTGGTCCGGGGGTGGTCCAGGAGGGAGAGCTGCCTGATTGGCTGCCATGTATCTGCTGGCTCTGGGGTGAGAGGTCAAAATTTGGCTCCAGCTAAGGCGAACCCAAAATTGCGAACTTCGCGAACTTGCGAACTTGCGAACACCCGATTTTCGTGCGAATTAGTTCTCCGGCGAACAGTTCGCTACATCTCTATTGACCGGCTGGGATTTTCATTGGAGGATTATGTTGCATATTAATTGGCCCTGGAGGGCTGGGGGTCTCACACACAGGCACATAATGAGCAAACTGGGGCACTAAGTACCATTTGCATGTTAGTGACACAACAAGGCCACAGCAAAGCCATATTGCCTCGGGTTCAGATAGGACAATTTTGTAGCACAGAATATATTCTATCAACAAAATGATGAGCCCTTGAAAGTCTGAACTTTCCAGAAGAATTTCTGCTTGAAACTCAAGCACCGACCAACAGGGGGAGCTCATGTTCCTTCTAAATATACAAATGCACACACAGAACACACCCAGAGGATACACAATCACTGTTTATAGATGTGCCTGTTCTCTTGTAAATAAGTGAGTTCATGTTTATTTATAACCCCTTGGCACATATAGTTGTGGCCCCTTTATATTGGGCAGAAATTCAAATGATTTCAGTTGCAAGTGTTGAACAGATAAGGCTTATGCACAATGACAATTGTCTTTACATTTGGAAGAGTGGTCCGTGGGTAGCCATAAAACCGGCAGCATCTGTGGGCTTGTGTTGGGTGGGTTTGGGCTAGGTCTTATCTGCAAAGGTGGGTCACGAATGGAATGCAAGCCTAACTACTCAGAAGACCCCAACTTCTCTTTCCTCCCCAGCCCCTTCCACTGACAAATACACTAAAGAGCCCACCACTTCATGACCTCAGCCCTAACATCATTAGAAGGGTCAGGTCAGAACTGGTTCTTAAGCTCCTTATCCGCCTTGAGCTGGGTGGGGCCAGGGTTAAGAAGGGGGCGTGTCTGGGCCAGGTGCAGGTCAAGAAGGGTTAAGAAGGGGGCGTGTCTGGGCCAGGTGCAAGTCAAGAATTTCTGACCCATACATCTCTAACCTGGCCATTGGCTATTAAAATAATTTCAAAAACTTTCTATCAGAGTCAGAGGGACAGTGAAACATTGTCCCGGTGGCAGGGTCATTTTAATAAATGGACAAAAGGGGCCCATGGCCCACCATCACACATTTCATCTGGGATATCTTTTGGCAGACCCATCCCCTAGGGATGGCAGACCCCTTATTTTAATCAACCAGAAGCTCTACCATGTGGTTATATGGCTTTGCTTTTTTTTGTGGCATCTCCATTTTGTCATTTTTCTGCTTCCAGGGCTGTTGATCCAAGGCGGTACACTTGGGGGTTCATGTCTGCTTCAGTGAGCAGACATGAACAGTGAGGAGACACCCAATTATGCTCACGCCATACAAAGCTTGGCTTGCTGCACTAAAACTCTGCCACCTAAAACCCCCTCTCCTCTCCGCTGGACTACCACTCTGGGCTAACTCCCACCCACCCCATTTCAAGCAAATATCATCAGAGTCTGGTCCACCTGGGGAATTCGCACATTGGGTGACATACTAAGAGGAGGTACCTTAGCACCAAGAGATCAATTCAAGCACTCACAAACCCAAGTAACACTCCCATAGTACTCCTATCTCCAACTACGACATGCCCTCCAGGCACAATTTAGGGGAAGTGCACCAAGCCTGACCACATCTAGACTAGAACTAAACCTCTGAAGCCCTTCAACCAAAAAACTTACTACAACACTATATGCGCTCCTCCTATCAACAGTTAAGTCCCCATTTGGTACAGCCTATACAATGCGGCACAGGGACTTCCCAGAGATAGACGATGATGACAGGGATGAAGCCACTGACAGGGCCTATGATTACCTTGTCTCAACTAGAGACAGATTGATACCATTCAAGATAATACACAGACTTCACTTAACCCCCCTGAGACTATATCGTATGAAAAGGCGTGAATCATACCAGTGCCCCAAATGGAACGCCCCAGAGGCAAACTATATACATCTTCTTTGGCAATGCCAGACCGTCCAATTTTACTGGGCACAAGTAATCAGGGCCGCCATCGGGGGGGGGGACTGTTGTCCCGGGCCCGGACGATATCTTCGCTTTAAAGGGGGCCCGGCCATGATACAGGTTTTTTTTAGCTCAGGCCCCCTTTAAAGAACTACGGGCCCTGTCATTAGTGGCCAGTGTGAAATTTGATTGGTTGTGTCCGTACGCACGGGGCACAACCATATAAAAGGTACAGATCAGCTGGGAGCCTGAACTAGAAGACACAGCCAGAGGAAGTCGCTGGGGGGGTGGAGCTGGAAGAAGCCACAGGGGAGCCAGAGGGAGTTGCTGAGTGGGGGGGGCTGGGGGGGATCTGGAGGAAAGCGCTGTTGGGGGGGGAGCTGGAGGGAGTTGCTGGGGGGGCTGGAAAAAGAGCGAGATTATCGCCCCTATCTGTAATTCCTACTTTTACTGAGAGTATCCCCTACCCCTGTATTCCCTCACTTGTACTGAGAGCTATCTCCCCTACCCCTTGTATTCCTCACTTGTACTGAGAGCTATCCCATACCCCTGTATTCCCTCACTTGTACTGAGAGCTATCCCCATACCCCTGTTATTCCCTCACTTGTACTGAGAGCTATCCCCCATACCCCTGTATTTCCCTCACTTGTACTGAGAGCTATCCCCCATACCCCTGGTATCCCTCACTTGTACTGAGAGCTATCTCCCCTATCCCTGTATTCCCTCACTTGTACTGAGAGCTATCTCCCATACCCCTGTATTCCCTCACTTGTACTGAGAGCTATCCCCCCCTACCCCTGTATTCCCTCACTTGTACTGAGAGCTATCTCCCATACCCCTGTATTCCCTCACTTGTACTGAGAGCTATCTCCCATACCCCTGTATTCCCTCACTTGTACTGAGACCTATCCCCTACCCCTGTATTCCCTCACTTGTACTGAGAGCTATCTCCCTACCCCTGTATTCCCTCACTTGTACTGAGAGCTATCTCCCATACCCCTGTATTCCCTCACTTGTACTGAGAGCTATCTCCCATACCCCTGTATTCCTCACTTGTACTGAGAGCTATCCCATACCCCTGTATTCCCTCACTTGTACTGAGAGCTATCTCCCTACCCCTGTATTCCCTCACTTGTACTGAGTGCTATCTCCCCTACCCCTGTATTCCCTCACTGTACTTGAGAGCTATCCCCCCTACCCCTGTATTCCCTCACTTGTACTGAGAGCTATCCCCCCCTACCCCTGTATTCCCTCACTTGTACTGAGAGCTATCTCCCATACCCCTGTATTCCCTCACTTGTACTGAGAGCTATTCCCCTACCCTTGTATTCCCTCACTTGTACTGAGAGCTATCTCCCCTACCCCTGTATTCCCTCACTTGTACTGAGAGCTATCCCCCATACCCCTGTATTCCCTCACTTGTAATGAGAGCTATCCCCCATACCCCTGTATTCCCTCACTTGTACTGAGAGCTATCCCCCATAACCCTGTATTCCCTCACTTGTACTGAGAGCTATCCCCCCTACCCCTGTATTCCCCTCACTTGTACTGAGAGCTATCTCCATACCCCTGTATTCCCTCACTTGTACTGAGAGCTATCCCCTCTACCCCTGTATTCCCTCACTTGTACTGAGAGCTATCCCCCCTACCCCTGTATTCCCTCACTTGTACTGAGAGCTATCTCCCCTACTCCTGTATTCCCTCACTTGTACTGAGAGCTATCCCCCCTACCCCTGTATTCCCTCACTTGTACTGAGAGCTATCCCCCCTACCCCTGTATTCCCTCACTTGTACTGAGAGCTATCTCCCCTACCCCTGTATTCCCTCACTTGTACTGAGAGCTATCCCCTTAACCCTGTATTCCCTCACTTGTACTGAGAGCTATTCCCCTACCCTTGTATTCCCTCACTTGTACTGAGAGCTATCTCCCATACCCCTGTATTCCCTCACTTGTACTGAGAGCTATCCCCCATACCCCAGTATTCCCTCACTTGTACTGAGAGCTATCTCCCCTACCCCTGTATTCCCTCACTTGTACTGAGAGCTATCCCCCTAACCCTGTTTTCCCTCACTTGTACTGAGAGCTATCCCCCATACCCCTGTATTCCCTCACTTGTACTGAGAGCTATCTCCCCTACCCCTGTATTCCCTCACTTGTACTGAAGAGCTATCCCCCCTACCCCTGTATTCCCTCACTTGTACTGAGAGCTATCCCCCATACCCCTGTATTCCCTCACTTGTACTGATAGCTATCTCCCCTACCCCTGTATTCCCTCACTTGTACTGAGAGCTATCTCCCATACCCCTGTATTCCCTCACTTGTACTAAGAGCTATCCCCATACCCCTGTATTCCCTCACTTGTACTGAGAGCTATCCCCCATACCCCTGTATTCCCTCACTTGTACTGAGAGCTATCCCCCAACCCCTGTATTCCCTCACTTGTACTGAGAGCTATCTCCCCTACCCCTGTATTCCCTCACTTGTACTGAGAGCTATCTCCCATACCCCTGTATTCCCTCACTTGTACTGAGAGCTATCCCCCTACCCCTGTATTCCCTCACTTGTACTGAGAGCTATCTCCCCTACCCCTGTATTCCCTCACTTGTACTGAGAGCTAACCCCCATACCCCTGTATTCCCTCACTTGTACTGAGAGCTATCCCCCATACCCCTGTATTCCCTCACTTGTACTGAGAGCTATCTCCCATACCCCTGTATTCCCTCACTTGTACTGAGAGCTATCCCCCATACCCCTGTATTCCCTCACTTGTACTGAGCGCTATCTCCCTACCCCTGTATTCCCTCACTTGTACTGAGAGCTATCTCCCCTACCCCTGTATTCCCTCACTTGTACTGAGAGCTATCCCTCCTACCCCTGTATTCCCTCACTTGTACTGAGAGCTATCCCCCATACCCCTGTATTCCCTCACTTGTACTGAGAGCTATCCCTCCTACCCCTGTATTCCCTCACTTGTACTGAGAGCTATCTCCTATACCCCTGTATTCCCTCATTTGTACTGAGAGCTATCTCCCTACCCTGTATTCCCTCACTTGTACTGAGAGCTATCCTCCTACCCCTGTATTCCCTCACTTGTACTGAGAGCTATCCCCCATACCCCTGTATTCCCTCACTTGTACTGAGAGCTATCTCCCCTACCCCTGTATTCCCTCACTTGTACTGAGAGCTATCCCCCATACCCCTGTATTCCCTCACTTGTACTGATAGCTATCTCCCCTACCCCTGTATTCCCTCACTTGTACTGAGAGCTATCTCCCATACCCCTGTATTCCCTCACTTGTACTGATAGCTATCTCCCCTACCCCTGTATTCCCTCACTTGTACTGATAGCTATCTCCCCTACCCCTGTATTCCCTCACTTGTACTGATAGCTATCTCCCCTACCCCTGTATTCCCTCACTTGTACTGAGAGCTATCTCCCCTACCCCTGTATTCCCCCACTTGTACTGAGAGCTATCTCCCATACCCCTGTATTCCCTCACTTGTACTGATAGCTATCTCCCCTACCCCTGTATTCCCTCACTTGTACTGAGAGCTATCTCCCATACCCCTGTATTCCCTCACTTGTACTGATAGCTATCTCCCCTACCCCTGTATTCCCTCACTTGTACTGATAGCTATCTCCCCTACCCCTGTATTCCCTCACTTGTACTGAGAGCTATCCCCATACCCCTGTATTCCCTCACTTGTACTGAGAGCTATCTCCCCTACCCCTGTATTCCCTCACTTGTACTGAGAGCTATCCCCCATACCCCTGTATTCCCTCACTTGTACTGATAGCTATCTCCCCTACCCCTGTATTCCCTCACTTGTACTGAGAGCTATCCCCCATACCCCTGTATTCCCTCACTTGTACTGAGAGCTATCCCCCATACCCCTGTATTCCCTCACTTGTACTGAGAGCTATCCCCCATACCCCTGTATTCCCTCACTTGTACTGAGAGCTATCTCCCATACCCCTGTATTCCCTCACTTGTACTGAGAGCTATCCCCCATACCCCTGTATTCCCTCACTTGTACTGAGAGCTATCCCCCCTACCCCTGTATTCCCTCACTTGTACTGAGAGCTATCTCCCTACCCCTGTATTCCCTCACTTGTACTGAGAGCTAACCCCCATACCCCTGTATTCCCTCACTTGTACTGAGAGCTATCCCCCATACCCCTGTATTCCCTCACTTGTACTGAGAGCTATCTCCCATACCCCTGTATTCCCTCACTTGTACTGAGAGCTATCCCCCATACCCCTGTATTCCCTCACTTGTACTGAGCGCTATCTCCCATACCCCTGTATTCCCTCACTTGTACTGAGAGCTATCTCCCCTACCCCTGTATTCCCTCACTTGTACTGAGAGCTATCCCTCCTACCCCTGTATTCCCTCACTTGTACTGAGAGCTATCTCCCATACCCCTGTATTCCCTCACTTGTACTGAGAGCTATCCCTCCTACCCCTGTATTCCCTCACTTGTACTGAGAGCTATCTCCCCTACCCCTGTATTCCCTCACTTGTACTGAGAGCTATCCCTCCTACCCCTGTATTCCCTCACTTGTACTGAGAGCTATCCCCCATACCCCTGTATTCCCTCACTTGTACTGAGAGCTATCCCTCCTACCCCTGTATTCCCTCACTTGTACTGAGAGCTATCTCCCATACCCCTGTATTCCCTCACTTGTACTGAGAGCTATCCCTCCTACCCCTGTATTCCCTCACTTGTACTGAGAGCTATCTCCTATACCCCTGTATTCCCTCATTTGTACTGAGAGCTATCTCCCCTACCCCTGTATTCCCTCACTTGTACTGAGAGCTATCCCTCCTACCCCTGTATTCCCTCACTTGTACTGAGAGCTATCCCCCATACCCCTGTATTCCCTCACTTGTACTGAGAGCTATCTCCCCTACCCCTGTATTCCCTCACTTGTACTGAGAGCTATCCCCCATACCCCTGTATTCCCTCACTTGTACTGAGAGCTATCTCCCCTACCCCTGTATTCCCTCACTTGTACTGAGAGCTATCTCCCCTACCCCTGTATTCCCTCACTTGTACTGAGAGCTATCTCCCCTACCCCTGTATTCCCTCACTTGTACTGAGAGCTATCCCTCCTACCCCTGTATTCCCTCACTTGTACTGAGAGCTATCTCCTATACCCCTGTATTCCCTCATTTGTACTGAGAGCTATCTCCCCTACCCCTGTATTCCCTCACTTGTACTGAGAGCTATCCCTCCTACCCCTGTATTCCCTCACTTATACTGAGAGCTATCCCCCCTACCCCTGTATTCCCTCACTTGTACTGAGAGCTATCCCCCCTACCCCTGTATTCCCTCACTTTTACTGAGAGCTATCCCCCATACCCCTGTATTCCCTCACTTGTACTGAGAGCTATCCCCCCTACCCCTGTATTCCCTCACTTGTACTGAGAGCTATCTCCCCTACCCCTGTATTCCCTCACTTGTACTGAGAGCTATCCCCCCTACCCCTGTATTCCCTCACTTGTACTGAGAGCTATCCCCCATACCCCTGTATTCCCTCACTTGTACTGAGAGCTATCCCTCCTACCCTGTATTCCCTCACTTGTACTGAGAGCTATCTCCCATACCCCTGTATTCCCTCACTTGTACTGAGAGCTATCTCCCCTACCCCTGTATTCCCTCACTTGTACTGAGAGCTATCTCCCATACCCCTGTATTCCCTCACTTGTACTGAGAGCTATCTCCCATACCCCTGTATTCCCTCACTTGCTAAGAAGCCATCCAGCCCTTTCTTAAAGATATATAATGTATCAGCCAGTACCAGGACCTCTCCCCCACTGCTCTGTTTTTGAGTGTAACGCCCCGCGCATGCGAGATTGAGAGTTTGCGCATGCACGGGGAGGGGTGTGCGCGCCGATCACACGTCAGCACAGGGGGGGGTGGTGATGGACAGGCGGCGGCCTAGGGGTGCCCGGATTGCAAATCCAGCACTGTTCTCCAGTGTAAACAGACCCAACTTGGCCAGCCTTTCCCCATAACTGAGACTTTCCATACCCTTTACCAGCTTAGTTGCCCTTCTCTGGACCCTCTCTAACTCAATAATGTCCCGTTTGAGCACTGGAGACCAAAACTGAACAGGATATTCTAGATGGGGCCTTACCAGCGCTCTGTAAAGGGGAAGAATAACCCCCTCCTCCCGTGAATCTATACCCCTTTTAATACAGCTCAATACCCTGTTTGCCCTTGCAGCTGCTGCCTGGCATTGCTTGCTACAGCCAAGTTTATTATCTACAAGGACTCCAAGGTCCTTCTCCATTATGGATTTGCCTAGTGCAGTCCCATTAAGGGTATACGGGGCTTGCATATTTTTACATCCCATGCAAAGTACAAATAGCCAGTCAAACATACCCTTTACAGCTCACAATTAATAATCTGTACAATACAAGTATAATGTTTGAATATATGTGATATGTGTGTATGTCTGTATGTTTCATATATGTGTGCACGTGCCTGGATGTGTGCCCCTCTCTAAGGAAGAGAGACCTGTCTGTCCCTTAAGGGAAGAGAGAAGAGATTTGTCTGTCCCTCCTGGGCAAAGAGAGAGAGACTTGTGTCCCAGAGTATATATCGGGTGTCAGTATGTCACTACCCCCCAAAGTATCTATAAAAGGCAAGAGCATATGTTAAAAGGCATACTCAGCCCTTTCCCAAATTAATTTACAAGTATGTGTGAATGATGGTGTACATTTCATGTGCTGTAGAATTATAATTCTGTATGAAAATATTTTACATAATTCCACTCAAATGTATCACCTATTCATTCAACACATTATAATTTTATTTTGAACTTAGGGATGTAAAGTCCATGGGAAAAAATCCTCAGATCTTCAAACATTTCTTGGAACCTGTGAAATGTCCATGATGTAAATATTATATATATAAATATAAATATAAATATATATATAAATATATATATATCCATTCCACGTCAGAGCTTTCTTCGATTCTCTGGCCTTGCAAGGCTTAGAACACAATAATACTTGACATCCATTTAGGCCTGAGCTACTGAGTCCTTATGGAGAATAAGCGAACTGCACTGGTACAGGTAGTCATCAACACCCTTTTTAGGCCCTGGCCATTCTCTGGCTACTCAGAGCTAGAACACAGTCTATACAGAGTCGGGAACAGGTGTAGCCTGGGTAAGCTGTACTCCGTTAGTCTTATGCAGGCTTATGAAGGCTATTAGAATATCAGTCACTGAGTATCAGATACTGTAGCAGGCAGGGGGCAACACTGGGGATAGTGACACAATTGTTGCAGGTTTAAAAATAACTTTCATTGGCTCAGCTTAAGAACAGATTTATCACACCCCCTTAGGTAGGCCTTTAACAGCAAACACAATCTTTGGGGGAAACCACCAGCTGGAATAACAGACAAAGATACAACCTCTTTAGAAGGCAGTCCAAAATATAGCCAGTTCCCAACTGGTTAATGTGACAATAATACTCAGCGCTAAACAGGCCTCTTTAGATGAACACTTCTTTGTGATGTGCTGAAAATTGCTTGCAGCTTCGTTAAAAAGTCTACTTCAATAAGACCTCAAGACATAACCAAAACAAACATGTAGAAAGTGCATGGAAGAAAAACAAATGGTGCAAAATGTTAAATGCAAGATATTACACCCTAAGGGGCACGTTTACTAATCCACGAACGTCCAAAAGCGTCTGAATACATTTTTTTTGTAATGATCTGTATTTTTGCAACTTTTTCGTCACCGTCGCAAATTTTTCTTTGTCGTCGCAATTTTTTCATATATTTTACGCAACTTTTTCGTCGCCGTCGCGAAAAATTTGTATTGTCGCGCCGAGTACGAAAGTTTCGGATTCATTCAAGCTTCGGTATCGTCGCTTTCCTTGGGCCGGGTTGGAGCTGCAGAGTGCCATTGAGCCCTATGGGAGACTTTCCTTGGGCCAGGTTGGAGCTGCAGAGTGCCATTGAGCCCTATGGGAGGCTTTCCTTGGGCCGGGTTGGAGCTGCAGAGTGCCATTGAGCCCTATGGGAGACTTTCCTTGGGCCGGGTTGGAGCTGCAGAGTGCCATTGAACCCTATGGGAGACTTTCCTTGGGCCAGGTTGGAGCTGCAGAGTGCCATTGAGCCCTATGGGAGGCTTCCAAAATCATGCGAAGTCGAAAAGTTTTGCCCGCCGTTTACGATCGCTCGATCCGAAAAAGTTGCAATGGCGACTAAATATTTGTGCAAAATACGATAAAGTCGCAACGCTGATGAAAAAGTCGCAAAAAATACGAAAAAGTCGTGACAGCGACGTAAAAGTTGCAAAATTTTTGTTTCCAATCTGAATTTTTGCCGTACGGGATTTGTATTCGTGGATTAGTAAATGGGCGATCGTAAACGGCGGGCAAACCTTTCCGACTTGCATGATTTTGGAAGCCTCCCATAGGACTCAATGGCACTCTGCAGCTCCAACCCGGCCCAAGGAAAGTCTCCCATAGGGCTCAATGGCACTCTGCAGCTCCAACCCGGCCCAAGGAAAGTCTCCCATAGGGCTCAATGGCACTCTGCAGCTCCAACCCGGCCCAAGGAAAGCCTCCCATAGGGCTCAATGGCACTCTGCAGCTCCAACCCGGCCCAAGGAAAGTCTCCCATAGGGCTCAATGGCACTCTGCAGCTCCAACCCGGCCCAAGGAAAGTCACCATACTGAAGCTTGAATGAATCCGAAACTTTCCTACTCGGCGCGACCATATGAATTTTTCGTGACCAGCTCCAACCTGGCCCAAGGAAAGTCACCCATAGGGCTCAATGGCACTCTGCAGCTCCAACCCGGCCCAAGGAAAGTCTCCCATAGGGCTCAATGGCACTCTGCAGCTCCAACCCGGCCCAAGGAAAGTCTCCCATAGGGCTCAATGGCACTCTGCAGCTCCAACCCGGCCCAAGGAAAGTCACCATACCGAAGCTTGAATGAATCCGAAACTTTCCTACTCGGCGTGACAATATGAATTTTTGCGACCAGCTCCAACCCGGCCCAAGGAAAGCCTCCTATAGGGCTCAATGGCACTCTGCAGCTCCAACCCGGCCCAAGGAAAGTCACCATACCGAAGCTTGAATGAATACGAGATTTTCGTACTCGGCGCAACAATACAATTTTTTGCGACAGCAACGAAAAAGTTGCAGAAAATATACGAAAAAATCGCGACGGCAATGAAAAATTCACGACGGCGACGGAAAAGTCGCACAAATACCGATCATTCAAAAAAAATGTTTTCGGGCGTTTGTGGATTAGTAAACGTGCCCCTAAGTGTATATGTGAGACAAAAATGTTTTATAAAAAACTTGGTGCAACTTTAGAACCTCCACTCACCAGACTTTAACCATTTTCATGCCAAACAGATAAATCAACAGAAGCTCCAACAGTTTAAGGGTTAATACTTCTCCTCTCCTCTTACAACAGTTTAAGGGTTAAGGGTAATACTTCTCCTCTCAAACAATGCAATACAAAGAAAAAAGAATATATATAGTGTAACACAATTTATTAAAAGGGTAAAATCCTTTACAGTGCAGGCTACTCCCACGCATGAATTAGAATGAAGCTTATCAGAATCCAGGTGCACCACCAATATTAATCCAATGTGGCTATAGCTCAACGCGTTTCACGTGATATTTGTCACGCTTCCTTAGGAGCACAATAGAAAAGAATAAACCCTGACCCATAAACTATTTAAATTTATGTTTGTTGCTTTGTTGTTTCTCATCCCATATAGATACCTTTTTTCATTGAGCTTTATAGAGTTCCACATTATCTAATACCCAATAGATAGTTAGTGGGGGGGTAATCACATACATATAGACATTAGATTTTGGTACAGTTTTTTTTAGTTCTGTTGATTTAACTTTTTGGCATAAGAATGTTTAAAGTCTTGTGAGTGCACACACTTACCTAACCATCCAGGTGGAAGTTGCATGAAATATTTTATAAAATTTTTTAATGTGTCACATATACACTTAGGGGCAGATTTATCAAAATGCGAGTTTAAAGCTTAATACAAAAAAACTCACCCATGTTCTATTTATTGCTATTGAATTTGTAGAAGTGTATTTATCAATGGGTGAAAGCTAGAACTCACCATTTCATAAATACGCTTCTAAAAATCCCATAGGAATGAATAGAACGTGGGGGAGTTTTTTTGTATTAAGCTCCAAACTCACATTTTGATAAATCTGCCCTATAGGGTGTAATACAGTATCTTGTATTTAACGTATTACATAATTTGTTTTATTTTCCACATGCTTTCTACATGTTTGTTTTGGATACAGCACTGATTAATGACACATTTCAATCATTCCATATGTCTTTTGCTGAAATTCCACTTTGTGTTTCCAAATAGTCCTTAATTTTATTGCATCACTTTTATATCAGGTTTCCTTGGGTGATGTCATCTTGATTCCTGTTGCAAACAAATGAATCTTCTCTGTGTGTCCTCATCTACCCCTGACCTACACTGAAAAATCAGTGTCACTAAACCTATATATATTTATAGGTATATAATAACCCAATTACTATATTACCATGTCCATGCAGAACTTGTTACTGTCTGGGGAAAAACAACAAGAAATAAAATGTGAGCTTTTGTGTTTTGTGTAAGTGTATGATTAATTTATAAAATAAAAACTGAATTATTTTAACAAAAATAATAAAAGCAAACCAAATAATAGCAGGGGTACAGTACTGACAGTACTGTAAGGGGAATAAAGGGAACACCAGTAAAAATGGACCCTCATTTAACACTTTTACAAAAGTAATAACTAATTTAAACCTATAAGTTTACAATTATACGGATGAGAAAGAATGTAAATAAACATGTTACATAGAGACATAAATGTATCCAAAGTACATATGATTACACAAAATGTAAATTTAAAATCAAACCTTGGTGATTTAATTACTAAAAGTTGAGGAGTAAGGTTAAAATCAAATGCACTTTACATGTTATTTTGCTTGAGATATCAAATAACATATATCCTCTTGCTCATTAATATGAATACATTTTCCATTTATGCTATTACCACAATTCATCATAATAATATGTGAGTACCAGAGAGCATCACTTGTGCTTTTTGCCTTGTCTTTTATCACACATTTGCACTGGTGATATGGCATCAGCATCTTTAAAGGAGAAGGAAAGTCAAAATCTATTGAGCACACTATTAAATAGTACTACTATTGCTGTGTAAAATCGCTATATTCCTGGCTTGCCTAATGAGAGATTTACAGAGATACACATACTAGAACCTACATACTTGTTTCAGTGAACGGCGCCGCCATCTTTAACAAGGGATGCCCACTTCCTTTCCCTCACTGTCTCTACTGCGCATGCGTCCCCAACATCCTCCAGTATCCTCCCTGCGGTCCCCGCTCCCCCCTGTGTCCTTCTGTGTCTCCCCCCAGCAGCTGCATCCTTCTGTGTCTCCCCCCCAGCTCACACACCAACTCATCCAGCTCAACTCGTTGTCATCACCAACCCCCAGCTCCGCTTTGCTTTCCTCTTCCCCCCCATACCTGCCTGCCGGCTGCGTCCTCTTGTCACCACCACCCCCCCCCGCTCCGCTCCTCTACCCGCTCCCCACTTGCCTCCCCCCCAGCACCCGCCTGCCGGCTGCGTCCTCTTGTCACCACCCCCCCCGCTCCACTCCTCTACCCGCTCCCCACTTGCCTCCCCCCCAGCAACTGCCTGCCGGCTGCGTCCTCTTGTTATGGCCCCAGCTGCCGCTGCATCCACTTTTTATAAGGGCAGCGGTCACCATGGCAACCAGACGCTAGGGGGAGTGCTCCTGCTTGTGCGCATATGCCGCCCACAGTCCTGGTCACAGTGTCTGTGCAGGAGTGAGGCATTATGGGAATCTTCTCTACACAGCGCAGTGTTTTTTCTTCCTGTTTGGCTTCTGATCATCTGAACAGGTGAAATATGGGGAGACCTAAGGGCACTATTGAGAGAACTGAAGGTATGCCTGCAGCTTGGGATTAACTCTTTATTAGCCTTTCCTTCTCCTTTAAACAGCAAATACAAATGTGGAAAGACTGCGACCAACTGTTTTGCAAACAAAAGTATATCGTAGCATTTGATATATTCAAGACTCATTGCCAATTTAAAAAATGCTAAATTGATAAATCTTCTTTGCATAATTTTGCTAGTTTGAGCTTGATAATCAGGCACTACTGACGGTTTAGGCAAAACATCTCATTTTTGTTTATTACGGGACATAAAACTTCATACAAATAACTCATGTGATATAACGTAATGACTTAAGAGATCAAATATTTTCCCTCCTTCTAGATGATAAATATGCATTATTTCAAAACAATCTTAATTAACTATACCTTAAAGGTTATGTGTGTTTATTATATGTCACTAAACTATGGCTTCATTAACAAATGATTACTACCCTTCAGAGATGTAACTAACCTTTAAAAACATAATTTCATATGCTTCCTGTGATTCTTACCCCTTATTCCATTATCCTTTGTTAGTACCTTTATAAGACACACCATTAAAGACAACATTTTACAAACGATACTACAATATATAAAGATAAAGGAATATATTATGTATGTATGTATATTTTTATTTATAAAGCGCTACTTATGTACGCAGCACTGTACAGTAGAATTCATTAATACAAACAGGGGATTAATAAGATAATAATAGATAAATACAAAGTATAACAATAAATACAAATAAATACAAGATACAGTAACAGTTGCAATAAGTTAAGAGTCAAAGGCACAAGAGGATGGAGGTCCCTGCCCCGTAGAGCTTACAATCTATATGGGAGGGTAACTAACAGACACAAATAGGCAAATATAAGTGCTGTAGGTCACAGTGGGTGACATTACAATATAAGTGCCAGTTCCCAGATCAGGTGCTGGGCGAGTGCTCCAATAGGGAGTCTTTTAGTTTGGTTTTAAAAAGACTGGGGGAGGATTCTCTCCGGAGGAAATCAGGGAGGGCATCCCCAATGTAAGGGGCAGCCAGGCAGAAGGGTTTAAGGTGGGAAACAGCAGTAGTAGTGGGGGGGGCAACCAAACGGTTGCTCTGCGAGGAACGAAGGAGTCGGCCAGGAACGTACGGAGACACAAGGGAAGAGATGTAGTGAGGAGCAGAGGAATGGGGGTAAGGTTAGAAGAAGAAGTTTGTAAGCAATTCTTTGTTTGATAGGAGCCACGATAAGGACTTTAGCAGGGGAGGGGCCTGAACTCTCCTGGATGAGAGGAGGATAATTCTGGCAGCAGTATTTAATATAGACTGTAGGGGGGAAAGATGGGAGTTAGGGAGGCCGGTTAATAGCAGGTTGCAGTAGCCCAGTCGGGATAGGATGAGGGCATGCATGAGCAGCCTAGCTGTTACAGTAGAGAGAAAGGGACGGATTTTGGCAATATTGCGTAAGAAAAAGTGACAGGTTTTGACAGTGGTGTTAATGTGGTCAGAAAAGGAGAGACTGGAGTCAAAGATCACCCCCAAACAGCGTGCCGAATTG
This sequence comes from Xenopus tropicalis, assembly GCF_000004195.4. Classification (NCBI taxonomy): domain Eukaryota; kingdom Metazoa; phylum Chordata; class Amphibia; order Anura; family Pipidae; genus Xenopus; species Xenopus tropicalis. The sequence goes on along the minus strand of NC_030685.2, from coordinate 8,573,973 downwards.
ACAGGGTTGATGAGGGTGCCTTCAATAGAGATAGAAAAGGGGGGGTAGGACCAGGCTTAGGAGGAAAGATCATTAGTTCAGTTTTTGTTAGGTTCAATTTGAGATGGCTTTGGTTCATCCAATTAGAGATAGCCAGGAGGCAGTTAGAGATTTGAGTCTCAGTTTCAACTGTTAACGAAGGGGTCGACAGATAAATTTGGATATCATCAGCATACAGATGGTATTTAAAGCCAAATGAACGGATAAGATCTCCCAAGGACAGCGTGTAAAGGGAGAACAACAACAGCCCAAGTACAGAGCCTTGGGGTACCCCCACATTAAGTACAGAGCCTTGGGGTACCCCCACATTAAGTACAGAGCCTTGGGGTACCCCCACATTAAGTACAGAGCCTTGGGGTACCCCCACATTAAGTACAGAGCCTTGGGGTACCCCCACATTAAGAGGAACTGGAGATGAGGTTTTATTAGCATAGGAGACAGTGAATTAACCGTTAGAGAGGTAGGAAGAGATCCAGGATGCAGCCTGACTACGGAGACCAATCGAATGCAGAATTTGCATCAGGAGGGAGTGGTCAACCGTATCAAACACAGCCGATAGATCTAGGAGGATTAGTATAGAGAAGTGACCTTTGGTTTTGGCAACCTGGAGATCATTCGTAACTCTGCACAGGGCTGTCTCAGTAGAGTGCGCAGGCCGAAAACCAGATTGCAGCGGGTCTAATAAATTATGGGCGTTAAGGAAGTTAGAGCGTATTGTCTTCTCCCGTATCACTAAGATTTTGGAGGCAAGCGGTAGGAGCGAGACAGGACGGTAGTTAGAGAGACAGGACTGGTCCAGAGTGGCCTTTTTTAGGATGGGCTTGACACAGGCCTGTTTGAAGGAAGAGGGGACCCTTCCAGAGGTCAGAGAAGAGTTAAAGAAGTGAGTAAGAGCCGGAGTAAGTTCAGGAATGCAGTGTTTGAGCAGAGAGGAAGGCATAGGGTCAAGAGAGCAAGTGGTGAGCGGAGAAGACAAAAGAAGCCGGGAGACTTCGGAGACGGTTATGGGACCAAAAGAGTTAAGACATGCACAGGGGGGCTGAGGAAGGAGGAGCTGGTCTGTATTAGTAGAGGGGGGAATCTGATTGCGGGGGGACTCCACTTTGTTCATGAAGAAATCAGCAAAGTCCTGGGGAGAGTGCATAGGGTGAGGTAATGGGGTCTGTGAGGGACGCAGAAGGGTATTAAATATGGAAAACAGGCGTCGCGGGTTGGATTTATTGTTATTTATAAGTGTGTTGTAATATTCCTGTTTAGCCTTCGACAGGGCTGAATTGAGGCAGCCAATAGGAATTTATAATGGATAAAGTCTGCTTGCGTACGGGATTTCCCCACATACGTTCCGCAGACCTCGCACAGGAGCGTAGGAATTTGGTTTGCACATTCAGCCAGGGGCGTGGGTTTTGAACCCGAGTACGCTTAGGCTGAAGGGGTGCAAATAAGTCAATTGTGGAGGCTAGAATGCTGTTGTACTCGCTAACCAGGGTATCAGGGTCAGACATCTCGTCAAAGGAGAAGAGACTGGACCTGAAGGAGCGAGCTAAGGCCGGGAGATCTACGTCACGTGTATTTCTAATTAATACAGCGGGGGAAGGAGCAGGTTGGGAAGGAGAGTGAGAGATGGAAAATGTAACCAGGTGATGGTCAGAGAAGGGGAAGGGGACACTGTTAAAATCAGAAAGGGACAGGTTTTTAGTAAAAACTAAGTCCAGAAAGTGGCCATCCTTATGAGTAGGAGTGTTTGTCCACTGCTGGAGCTCAAAAGAGGAGGTTAGGCATAGAAAACGTGAGGGCCAGGGTTGCGAGGGATCATCAATGTGGGAGTTGAAATCCCCAAGGATGATTGCAGGGCCGTCAGTAGAGAGGAAAAAAGAGAGCCAGGTTTCAAAATCAGAGAGGAAGGTAGCAGGGGAGGAGGCTGACGGGGGCCTGTAAATGACAGCCACCCGTACAGAGAAAGGATGAAAGATTTGAAGTGCATGCACCTCAAATGAGTTAAAAGAAAAAGCTGGGGGAATAGGAATAGGTGCGAACCGGCAACAGGAGGAGAAGAGAATTCCAACTCCACCACCGCGTCCAGTGGCCCGGGGGGTGTGGGAGAAAGACAGACCGCCATGAGAGAGCGCTGCTTCAGTGGCGGTGTCATTCTGCAACAGCCAGGTTTCAGTTAGTGCGAGGGGATGGAATGATTTAGAGCAGAACAGATCATGGATTAGTGTAGCTTTGTTAGTTACGGAACGGACATTAAGAAGGGCACAAGAAAACGGAAGGCAGGAGGAGGGAAGGGTGGGAACCTGAATAAGGTTAGAAACAGTAGAGGAACGAAAGACTTTAAGCATGGGGGCAGAAGGATGAGGACGGATATAAGAAGGTATGGAGCAGGGCCCGGGGTTTGGCGAGACATCCCCTGCAGCCAGCAATAGTAGGAGAGACATCCCCTGCAGCCAGCAACAGTAGGAGAGACATCCCCTGCAGCCAGTAACAGTAGGAGAGACATCCCCTGCAGCCAGTAACAGTAGGAGAGACATCCCCTGCAGCCAGTAACAGTAGGAGAGACATCCCCTGCAGCCAGTAACAGTAGGAGAGACATCCCCTGCAGCCAGTAACAGTAGGAGAGACATCCCCTGCAGCCAGTAACAGTAGGAGAGACATCCCCTGCAGCCAGTAACAGTAGGAGAGACATCCCCTGCAGCCAGCAACAGTAGGAGAGACATCCCCTGCAGCCAGCAATAGTAGGAGAGACATCCCCTGCAGCCAGCAATAGTAGGAAAAAAAGTGAAGAGATGTGAGCAGAGGATTTAAAATGAGTGCGCCTCCGCATACAGACAGTAACCGGGGGACAGAGGTATTGTAAGTAGTTATAAAGGGTGAAGGAGCCGGAGTATGTAGAAGGGAGCAGGGAGGAGGATATGTGGATGGAATATGGACAGACAAAAGGGGGGTTAAAGGAAGAGACTACCTTAGGGAGCACCATGCATACAATTAGAAGCAATGAAGTGCATTTTGCCATTATCAGGTGAGGTGTAGTCTTGTAGCATCTGAGAATGGCAGTATAGTTCCTCATTGCATTAGTGAGCTGGTCTGCATTTAAGACAGTTCTTTAATTTCAAGATGCAGTCTGGAGTGGCTCTCCTTGTAGTTCTCCTTTGTTGAACTCCTTGTTAAACTCGTTCAGATCCCTTGTAAACGAATCACTTTGGAACAAATCACCATTGCAAATGCTCAACCCCAGCAAATGCTCTCCCCTAAAAAAGTCTTAATAAATAGGGAGAGGCAAAAGCTGGGCAGCTCTGTACACAGGTCTGGGGAATCACAACAGCTGACCCCTATCAAAACCACACTTGATTTGGATCACCCTGCATTCCCTAAAGGAAATTGTAAAACTATTTATGTTCTCGCACATCTCTGCTGTCAGTCAGTTCAGGGTATTAACTACTTTTGTAATATAATCCATAGCTATAGCTAACTCAGGGATCCTGGCATGTGAAACACAAATACCTTTAACAGTTGCCAAATAGGAGACAAACATGTCATTCAGACACTATGACCTTGACAAAATACACATTCAACAAAATGTACGTACATTTAACAAAATAAAGATAAAATAGTGGATCCAGACTCGGTCATAAAAAAACATTAACATATACATCTTGTAATTCTTGTTGATTTAAAACTGTTTATTGTATAATTGGCCAGATTATCCGATAAATCTCAAAATATAATCATCAAAGATCTTTAAGATCTTAAAAAAATGTATCATTGCAAGATATCATTCTTCAAACATTTTAGAAAATCTGCGCAGTACTACTTTTTCCTAATTGTGCACTTTTAGTTCTTTATTTACCACATATTATCTATGGGGTTTAATCCTTAAAGAAGAAATATTGGATAAATGGGAAAACCCCTAACCCTGTAGGCAATTATGAATAATATCCGGTGCTGGTTTCCCTTTGGGCTAAACATTAATCCTATCTGTAACAATAGCCCCTTTATTGGAGCTCCCTATAGATCCTCTCAGGTCCCTGTCTGGGTTTCAAATGAGGGGTGGGTGTGTCCTAACGGTCCCTGCCAGAAGCACAGTAGGAGGGGGAGAGCCAATCACAGCCCTGCACTCACACAAGCACAGACAGGCTTCAGTTCCCTATCAGGTCAGCCTAGCTGCTGATTGGTTCCTATCCTACAGTGCAGTGTACTGAGGGCCGCCGGCTCCCCTGCACAGCCAGAGAATTCAGCCAGCAGGAAGTGGAACAGATGGGCGGGGCTAGTGGGGTTTTGGGTGAATTTCTCAATAAATCAGTCTGAAACACAACTTTTTTATCTAGAGGAGTATAATTCCCTGGGACATTGTTAATTTTCATAGGATATGTCTCCTTTAAGGAAACAATTTGCAAGCAAAGGGGGCAGACTGTTAATTTGTTAATCGCCCCTTATCCACATCAACCCCCATACCCACATGCACCTATCAGTCACCTATAAACACCATGTGACACATTGTGACTACAATCCTCATGCGGATGGAACACCACAAAAGTATTTAAACTAAGTAAGGACATCATTCCCTTACCTTGGGTCATCTCAGTTACAGTCTAACTTATTATATTGCAATAGTTAAATCTGTTCGACTACATGAGCACCAACCTATTAATCTCATATGCAGTTTTCCTCATGCACTTTCGTAAGAGGAAAACAAAAATACAAATGACAATTTCCTTTTCCACTTCCGATAAACCATACTTTCTAGGGAAAATTAGGAAAAACATTAAAACAAGGTTCAACATATTAGAGACAAAGAACTCTCAATAACATATAGAAGATGGAGGAGGTGTTGGTAAGTGAATATCCCCCACCCCAGAGGGGACCCTCAATAATATAAAGAAGATGGAGGAGGTGTTGGTAAGTGAATATCCCCCACCCCAGAGGGGACCCTCAGTAATATAAAGAAGATGGAGGAGGTGTTGGTAAGTGAATATCCCCCACCCCTGAGAGGACCCTCAATAATATAAAGAAGATGGAGGAGGTGTTGGTAAGTGAATATCCCCCACCCCAGAGGGGACCCTCAATAATATAAAGAAGATGGAGGAGGTGTTGGTAAGTGAATATCCCCCACCCCAGAGGGGACCCTCAGTAATATAAAGAAGATGGAGGAGGTGTTGGTAAGTGAATATCCCCCACCCCAGAGAGAACCCTCAATAATATAAAGAAGATGGAGGAGGTGTTGGTAAGTGAATATCCCCCACTCCAGAGAGGACCCTCAATAATATAAAGAAGATGGAGGAGGTGTTGGTAAGTGAATATCCCCCACTCCAGAGAGGACCCTCAATAATATAAAGAAGATGGAGGAGGTGTTGGTAAGTGAATAATCCCCCACCCCATAGAGAACCCTCAATAACATAAAGAAGATGGAGGAGGTGTTGGTAAGTGAATATCCCCCAACCCATAGAGAACCCTCAATAACATAAAGAAGATGGAGGAGGTGTTGGTAAGTGAATATCCCCCACCCCATAGAGAACCCTCAATAACATAAAGAAGATGGAGGAGGTGTTGGTAAGTGAATATGCCCCACCCCAGAGGGGACTCTCTATAATATAAAGAAGATGGAGGAGGTGTTGGAAAGTGAATATCCCCCACCCCAGAGGGGACCCTCAATAATATAAAAAAGATGGAGGAGGTGTTGGTAAGTGAATATCCCTCACCCCAGAGGGGACCCTCAATAATATAAAGAAGATGGAGGAGGTGTTGGAAAGTGAATATCCCCCACCCCAGAGGGGACCCTCAATAATATAAAGAAGATGGAGGAGGTGTTGGAAAGTGAATATCGCCCACCCCAGAGAGGACCCTCAATAATATAAAGAAGATGGAGGAGGTGTTGGAAAGTGAATATCCCCCACCCCAGAGGGGACCCTCAATAACATAAAGAAGATGGAGGAGGTGTTGGTAAGTGAATATTCCCCACCCCATAGAGAACCCTCAATAACATAAAGAAGATGGAGGAGGTGTTGGTAAGTGAATATTCCCCACCCCAGAGGGGACCCTCAATAATATAAAGAAGATGGAGGAGGTGTTGCAAAGTGAATATTCCCCACCCCAGAGAGAACCCTCAATAATATAAAGAAGATGGAGGAGGTGTTGGTAAGTGAATATTCCCCACCCCAGAGGGGACCCTCAATAATATAAAGAAGATGGAGGAGGTGTTGGTAAGTGAATATCCCTCACCCCAGAGGGGACCCTCAATAATATAAAGAAGATGGAGGAGGTGTTGGTAAGTGAATATTCCCCACCCCAGAGAGAACCCTCAATAATATAAAGAAGATGGAGGAGGTGTTGGTAAGTGAATATCCCCCACCCCAGAGAGAACCCTCAATAATATAAAGAAGATGGAGGAGGTGTTGGTAAGTGAATATCCCTCACCCCAGAGGGGACCCTCAATAATATAAAGAAGATGGAGGAGGTGTTGGTAAGTGAATATTCCCCACCCCAGAGAGAACCCTCAATAATATAAAGAAGATGGAGGAGGTGTTGGTAAGTGAATATCCCCCATCCCAGAGGGGACCCTCAATTACATAAAGAAGATGGAGGAGGTGTTGCAAAGTGCATATCCCCACCCCAGAGAGAACCCTCAATAATATAAAGAAGATGGAGGAGGTGTTGGTAAGTGAATATCCCTCACCCCAGAGGGGACCCTCAATAACATAAAGAAGATGGAGGAGGTGTTGGTAAATGAATATACCCGACCCCAGAGAGGACACTCAATAATATAAAGAAGATGGAGGAGGTGTTGGTAAGTGAATATTCCCCACCCCAGAGAGAACCCTCAATAATATAAAGAAGATGGAGGAGGTGTTGGTGAGTGAATATCCCCCACCCCAGAGAGGACCGTCAATAATATAAAGAAGATGGAGGAGGTGTTGGTAAGTGAATAAACCCCACCCCAGAGGGGACCCTCAATAATATAAAGAAGATGGAGGAGGTGTTGGTAAGTGAATATTCCCCACCCCAGAGAGAACCCTCAATAATATAAAGAAGATGGAGGAGGTGTTGGTAAGTGAATATCCCCCATCCCAGAGGGGACCCTCAATTACATAAAGAAGATGGAGGAGGTGTTGCAAAGTGCATATCCCCACCCCAGAGAGAACCCTCAATAATATAAAGAAGATGGAGGAGGTGTTGGTAAGTGAATATCCCCCACCCCAGAGGGGACCCTCAATAATATAAAGAAGATGGAGGAGGTGTTGGAAAGTGAATATCCCCCACCCCAGAGGGGACCCTCAATAATATAAAGAAGATGGAGGAGGTGTTGGTAAGTGAATATTCCCCACCCCAGAGAGAACCCTCAATAACATAAAGAAGATGGAGGAGGTGTTGGTAAGTGAATATTCCCCACCCCAGAGGGACCCTCAATAATATAAAGAAGATGGAGGAGGTGTTGGTAAAGTGAATATCCCCACCCCAGAGAGGGACCCTCAATAATATAAAGAAGATGGAGGAGGTGTTGGTAAGTGAATATTCCCCACCCCAGAGGGACCCTCAATAACATAAAGAAGATGGAGGAGGTGTTGGTAAGTGAATATCCCCACCCCAGAGGGGACCCTCAATAATATAAAGAAGATGGAGGAGGTGTTGGTAAGTGAATATTCCCACCCAGAGAGAACCCTCAATAATATAAAGAAGATGGAGGAGGTGTTGGTAAGTGAATATCCCCACCCCAGAGAGAACCCTCAATAATATAAAGAAGATGGAGGAGGTGTTGGTAGTGAATATCCCCACCCCAGAGGGGACCCTCAATAATATAAAGAAGATGGAGGAGTGTTGGTAAGTGAATATCCCTCACCCCAGAGGGGACCCTCAATAATATTAAAGAAGATGGAGGAGTGTTGTGGTAAGTGAATATTCCCCACCCCAGAGAGAACCCTCAATAATATAAAGGAAGATGGAGGAGGTGTTGGTAAGTGATATCCCCCACCCCAGAGAGAACCCTCAATTAATATAAAGAAGATGGAGGAGGTGTTGGAAAGTGAATATCCCTCACCCCAGAGGGGACCCTCAATAATATAAAGAAGATGGAGAGGTGTTGGTAAGTGAATATCCCCCACCCCAGAGAGGACCCTCAATAATATAAAGAAGATGGAGGGAGGTGTTGGTAAGTGAATATCCCCACCCCAGAGAGAACCCTCAATAATATAAAGAAGATGGAGGAGGTGTTGGTAAGTGAATATTCCCCCACCAGAGGGACCCTCAATTACATAAAGAAGATGGAGGAGGTGTTGCAAAGTGCATATCCCCACCCCAGAGAGAACCCTCAATAATATAAAGAAGATGGAGGAGGTGTTGGTAAGTGAATATCCCTCACCCCAGAGGGGACCCTCAATAACATAAAGAAGATGGAGGAGGTGTTGGTAAATGAATATACCCGACCCCAGAGAGGACACTCAATAATATAAAGAAGATGGAGGAGGTGTTGCAAAGTGAATATTCCCCACCCCAGAGAGAACCCTCAATAATTAAAGAAGATGGAGGGAGGGGTTGCGTGAGTGAATATCCCCCACCCCAGAGAGGACCGTCAATAATATAAAGAAGATGGAGGAGGTGTTGGTAAGTGAATAACCCCCACCCCAGAGGGGACCCTCAATAATATAAAGAAGATGGAGGAGGTGTTGGTAAGTGAATATTCCCCACCCCAGAGAGAACCCTCAATAATATAAAGAAGATGGAGGAGGTGTTGGTAAGTGAATATCCCCCACCCCAGAGGGGACCCTCAATTACATAAAGAACATGGAGGAGGTGTTGGTGAGTGAATATCCCCCACCCCAGAGAGGACCGTCAATAATATAAAGAAGATGGAGGAGGTGTTGGTAAGTGAATATCCCCCACCCCAGAGGGGACCCTCAATAATATAAAGAAGATGGAGGAGGTATTGGTAAGTGAATATCCCCCACCCCAGAGGGGACCCTCAATAATATAAAGAACATGGAGGAGGTGTTGGTGAGTGAATATCCCCCACCCCAGAGGGGACCCTCAATAACATAAAGAAGATGGAGGAAGTGTTGGTAAGTGAATATCCCCCACCCCAGAGGGGACCCTCAATAACATAAAGAAGATGGAGGAGGTGTTGGTAAGTGAATATCCCCCACCCCAGAGGGGACCCTCAATTACATAAAGAACATGGAGGAGGTGTTGGTGAGTTAATATCCCCCACCCCAGAGAGGACCGTCAATAATATAAAGAAGATGGAGGAGGTGTTGGTAAGTGAATATCCCCCACCCCAGAGGGGACCCTCAATAATATAAAGAAGATGGAGGAGGTGTTGGTAAGTGAATATCCCCCACCCCAGAGGGGACCCTCAATTACATAAAGAACATGGAGGAGGTGTTGGTGAGTGAATATCCCCCACCCCAGGGGGGACCCTCAATAACATAAAGAAGATGGAGGAAGTGTTGGTAAGTGAATATCCCCCACCCCAGAGGGGACCCTCAATAACATAAAGAAGATGGAGGAGGTGTTGGTAAGTGAATATTCCCCACCCCATAGAGAACCCTCAATAACATAAAGAAGATGGAGGAGGTGTTGCAAAGTGAATATTCCCCACCCCAGAGAGAACCCTCAATAATATAAAGAAGATGGAAGAGGTGTTGGTAAGTGAATATCCCTCACCCCAGAGGGGACCCTCAATAATATAAAGAAGATGGAGGAGGTGTTGGTAAGTGAATATCCCCCACCCCAGAGGGGACCCTCAATAACATAAAGAAGATGGAGGAGGTGTTGGTAAGTGAATATTCCCCACCCCATAGAGAACCCTCAATAACATAAAGAAGATGGAGGAGGTGTTGGTAAGTGAATATTCCCCACCCCAGAGAGAACCCTCAATAATATAAAGAAGATGGAAGAGGTGTTGGTAAGTGAATATCCCTCACCCCAGAGGGGACCCTCAATAATATAAAGAAGATGGAGGAGGTGTTGGTAAGTGAATATCCCTCACCCCAGAGGGGACCCTCAATAATATAAAGAAGATGGAGGAGGTGTTGGTAAGTGAATATTCCCCACCCCAGAGAGAACCCTCAATAATATAAAGAAGATGGAGGAGGTGTTGGTAAGTGAATATCCCCCACCCCAGAGAGAACCCTCAATAATATAAAGAAGATGGAGGAGGTGTTGGTAAGTGAATATCCCTCACCCCAGAGGGGACCCTCAATAATATAAAGAAGATGGAGGAGGTGTTGGTAAGTGAATATCCCTCACCCCAGAGGGGACCCTCAATAATATAAAGAAGATGGAGGAGGTGTTGGTAAGTGAATATTCCCCACCCCAGAGGGAACCCTCAATAACATAAAGAAGATGGAGGAGGTGTTGGTAAATGAATATACCCCACCCCAGAGAGAACCCTCAATAATATAAAGAAGATGGAGGAGGTGTTGGTAAGTGAATATTCCCCACCCCAGAGAGGAACCCTCAATAATATAAAGAAGATGGAGGAGGTGTTGGTGAGTGAATATCCCCCACCCCAGAGAGGACACTCAATAATATAAAGAAGATGGAGGAGGTGTTGGTAAGTGAATATTCCCCACCCCAGAGAGAACCCTCAATAATATAAAGAAGATGGAGGAGGTGTTGGTGAGTGAATATCCCCCACCCCAGAGAGGACCGTCAATAATATAAAGAAGATGGAGGAGGTGTTGGTAAGTGAATATCCCCCACCCCAGAGGGGACCCTCAATAATATAAAGAAGATGGAGGAGGTGTTGGTAAGTGAATATTCCCCACCCCAGAGAGAACCCTCAATAATATAAAGAAGATGGTGGAGGTGTTGGTAAGTGAATATCCCCCACCCCAGAGGGGACCCTCAATTACATAAAGAACATGGAGGAGGTGTTGGTGAGTGAATATCCCCCACCCCAGAGAGGACCGTCAATAATATAAAGAAGATGGAGGAGGTGTTGGTAAGTGAATATCCCCCAACCCAGAGAGAACCCTCAATAATATAAAGAAGATGGAGGAGGTGTTGGTAAGTGAATATCCCCCACCCCAGAGGGGACCCTCAATAATATAAAGAAGATGGAGGAGGTGTTGGTAAGTGAATATCCCCCACCCCAGAGGGGACACTCAATAATATAAAGAAGATGGAGGAGGTGTTGGTAAGTAAATATCCCCCACCCCAGAGAGGACCGTCAATAATATAAAGAACATGGAGGAGGTATTGGTAAGTGAATATCCCCCACCCCAGAGAGGACCGTCAATAATATAAAAAACATGGAGGAGGTGTTGGTAAGTGAATATCCCCCACCCCAGAGAGAACCCTCAATAATATAAAGAAGATGGAGGAGGTGTTGGTAAGTGAATATCCCCCACCCCAGAGGGGACCCTCAATAATATAAAGAAGATGGAGGAGGTATTGGTAAGTGAATATCCCCCACCCCAGAGGGGACCCTCAATAATATAAAGAAGATGGAGGAGGTGTTGGTAAGTGGATAGCCCCCTGAAAGGAACCTAAATCATATAAAGAAGATGTGTTCACTTACCCACACCTCCTCCACATAAAAAAAGTATGGCTGACAAAAAAAAGACGCAGGCGACCAAAAAAATAGTGCGACAAATGAGTTTCATGAATTTTGTTGCCGTTTTGCAAATTTTATGGTGAAGCGAAATGGGACAGATTCGCTCATCACTAAAATTGGAGAGTTTTAGCCCAGCTGCCCCTCCACACAGACCTCTTCCTAGTTGCACCCAACCACTTCCCTCACCCCCATGTATGTGAGATATGGAGATACCACAACCAGCCAGTTGTACCATTGCTACACAAACTCCATTCTGTGGCTCATTTGCAACTCTTAACAGAAAACACACATGAGAGTCTACTGGGATTTTCCGTTTTTTATTCAAGCTAAGAATCAATGCTGCAGGAGAGACCTAATGAAAATGCAGTAGGTTACGCACCCTAAATACTACAGTAACCTGTAAGAATATCAGCAAATTATTTCTTCTACTGAAACAACTTTATTAAGCAATACACCAAGTTTTCAGGCACAATTTTTCTGTATTTCTAGCTCATTCGGGGGGGCCTGAAAAGCAACACTCCATCAGGTTTATGATACAGTACATCCCCCTTCATTGTTCTTCTTTCTTTGAAGTTTTTCCTTTTCTTCCTGCAGCTTCTTTTCTCGCATTCGCTGCCTTTCCAGCTCCTCCTCTTTCTTCTTCATTTCCCTTTCATGATTGAACTTGAGCTGCATTTGCTGCCATTGCAGCTCCTGATCTTTCATCTTCATGTCCCTGTCATGAATGAACTTGAGCACTTTTTTCTTCCTTTCTCGTCTTTTTTTATCTGGATCCCCCATTCTCCCCAAGCGAAACTCTATATCTTTGATCATTTCGCAGAAGAACTTCAGCACGTCCTCGTGCCTCCCTCTGCTGTTGATGTGATCTTCTGGGGTGAAATTTTCAAGGGCAAAGATTCGCTCCGCCCCCATGTTTTCAAACGTATCCTTCATTTCTCTCATATTCCCACTGGTCTTATGGGTCAGAACCACAATAGGAAACATTTCTACAAAGAGCAAATGATTGTTATGTAGCAACACCTAGTGCACATAGGGTTTATTTACTAACATAGGTGCTAACTTGCACGAGTATGGTGCTGATTACTTTTTAGCTCCGATGTCTGTAGAGTAGGTCAAGTCAGGTTTAAAGGACAATGACTGGCATTTTGGCATTTTATTGCCAATAGATTAGTGCAAGCCATTACCATACCTGAGTAAGCAGCCCTATAGCTCCATCTGTTAGTTTAAGATAGCAGCTGCCATTTAAACTTGGGCTCAGTAGCTTCCGTTCTGGAGCTCTAGCTGGTACTAAATTCTGATGGGAGGGGGAGTGAATTCCGATGGGAGGAGGAAAAGGGGGGCAGAGGGAGAGAGGAGTAAACAGAGCAGACTTGTGCCTGTGCTATGAAAGAATTGTTTTGAGAGGAGGAAGTCTGACACAGAAGAACATGTTTACAAAAAAGAAGACAAGAAATCCTGTGTTTCCTTTGATAGAGGACTCAGTGCAGAGTTTCTGTGAGTGCTTATGGCTTTATTTACATTACTTTTCTGATAAAGCTTACTTTATCAGAGGGGACATGATTACTCTGTACAAGTACATTAGAGGGGATTATAGGCAGATGGGGGGGTTCTTATTTACCATAAAAGCAATCAACGCACCAGAGGCCCTATAGATTATAGATTAGAGGAACGGAGATTCCATTTGAAGCAGCATAGGGGTTTTTTCATGGTGAGGGCAGTGAGGTTGGGGAATGCCCTTCCTAGTGATATGGTAATGGCAGATTCTGTTAATGCCTAAAAGAGGGGCCTGGATGAGTTCTTGATCAATCAGAATATCCAAGGCTATTGTGATACTAATATCTACAGTTAGTATTAAAGTTTGTATTCATAGTTTATGTATGTGAGTGGATAGATAGGTCAGTGTGGGTCTGTATGTGAGTGGATAGATAGGTCAGTGTGGGTCTGTATGTGAGTGGATAGATAGGTCAGTGTGGGTCTGTATGTGAGTGGATAGATAGGTCAGTATGGGTCTGTATGTGAGTGTATAGGTCAGTATGGGTCTGTATGTGAGTGGATAGGTCAGAGTGGGTCTGTATGTGAGTGGATAGATAGGTCAGTGTGGGTCTGTATGTGAGTGGATAGATAGGTCAGTATGGGTCTGTATGTGAGTGGATAGATAGGTCAGTGTGGGTCTGTATGTGAGTGGATAGATAGGTCAGTATGGGTCTGTATGTGAGTGGATAGATAGGTCAGTGTGGGTCTGTATGTGAAGTGGATAGATAGGTCAGTGTGGGGTCTGTATGTGAGTGGATAGATAGGTCAGTGTGGGTCTGTATGGAGTCAGGTGTATGTGAGTGGATAGGTCAGTGTGGGTCTGTATGTGAGTGGATAGGTCAGTATGGTTTATGTGAGTGGATAGGTGAGTGGATAGATAGGTCAGTGTGGGTCTGTATGTCAGTGTATAGATAGGTCAGTATGGGTCTGTATGTAAGTGGATAGGTCAGTGTGGGTCTGTATGTGAGTGGATAGGTCAGTGTAGGTCTGTATGTGAGTGGATAGGTCAGTGTGGGTCTGTATGTGAGTGGATAGGTCAGTGTGGGTCTGTATGTGAGTGGATAGGTCAGTGTGAGTCTGTATGTGAGTGAATAGGTCAGTGTGGGTCTGTATGTAAGTGGATAGATAGGTCAGTGTGGGTATATATGTGAGTGGATAGATAGGTCAGTGTGGGGTCTGTATGTGAGTGGATAGATATGTCAGTGTGGGTCTGTATGTGAGTGGATAGATAGGTCAGTATGGGTCTGTATGTAAGTGGATAGGTCAGTGTGGGTCTGTATGTGAGTGGATAGGTCAGTGTAGGTCTGTATGTGAGTGGATAGGTCAGTGTGGGTCTGTATGTGAGTGGATAGATAGGTCAGTATGGGTCTGTATGTGAGTGGATAGATAGGTCAGTGTGGGTCTGTATGTGAGTGGATAGGTCAGTGTGGGTCTGTATGTGAGTGGATAGGTCAGTGTGAGTCTGTATGTGAGTGAATAGGTCAGTGTGGGTCTGTATGTAAGTGGATAGATAGGTCAGTGTGGGTCTATATGTGAGTGGATAGATAGGTCAGTGTGGGTCTGTATGTGAGTGGATAGATATGTCAGTGTGGGTCTGTATGTGAGTGGATAGATAGGTCAGTGTGGGTCTGTATGTGAGTGGATAGATAGGTCAGTGTGGGGTCTGTATGTGAGTGGATAGATAGGTCAGTATGGGTCTGTATGTGAGTGGATAGGTCAGTATGGGTCTGTATGGGAGTGGATAGATAGGTCAGTGTGGGGTCTGTATGTGAATGGATAGATAGGTCAGTGTGGGTCTGTATGTGAGTGGATAGGTCAGTATGGGTCTGTATGTGAGTGGATAGATAAATCAGTTTGGTTTGTATGTGAGTGGATAGGTCAGTGTGGGTCTGTATGTGAGTGGATAGGTCAGTGTGAGTCTGTATGTGAGTGAATAGGTCAGTATGGGTCTGTATGTGAGTGGATAGATAGGTCAGTGTGGGTCTTGTATGTGAGTGGATAGATAGGTCAGTGTGGGTCTGTATGTGAGTGGATAGATAGGTCAGTGTGGGTCTGTATGTGAGTGGATAGATAGGTCAGTGTGGGTCTGTATGTGAGTGGATAGATAGTCAGTGTGGGTCTGTATGTGAGTGGATAGATAGGTCAGTGTGGGTCTATATGTGAGAGTGGATAGATAGGTCAGTGTGGGTCTGTATGTGAGTCTGTATGTGAGTCCAGTGGGTATGTGGTGGATAGATAGGTCAGTGTGGGTCTGTATGTGAGTGGATAGATAGGTCAGTATGGGTCTGTATGTGAGTGGATAGATAGGTCAGTATGTGATGTGATAGTGATAGGGTCAGTGTATGTGAGTGGATAGATAGGTCAGTGTGGTCTGTATGTGAGTGGATAGGTCAGTGTGGGTCTGTATGTGAGTGGATAGGGTCAGTATGGGTCTGTATGTGAGTGGATAGGTCAGTATGGTTCTGTATGTGAGTGGATAGATAGGTCAGTGTGGGTCTGTATGTCAGTGTATAGATAGGTCAGTATGGGTCTGTATGTAAGTGGATAGGTCAGTGGTGGGTCTGTATGTGAGTGGATAGGGTCAGTTGTAGGTCTGTATGTGAGTGGATAGGTCAGTGTGGGTCTGTATGTGAGTGGATAGGTCAGTGTGGGTCTGTATGTGAGTGGATAGTCAGTGTGAGTCATGAGTGAATAGTGGTGTGGGTCTGTATGTAAGTGGATAAGTAGGTCAGTGTGGGTCTATATGTGAGTGGATAGATAGGTCAGTATGGGTCTGTATGTAGTGGATAGTCAGTGTGGTCTGTATGTGAGTGGATAGGTCAGTGTAGGTCTGTATGTGAGTGGATAGGTCAGTGTGGGTCTGTATGTGAGTGGATAGATAGGTCAGTATGGGTCTGTATGTGAGTGGATAGATAGGTCAGTGTGGGTCTGTATGTGAGTGGATAGGTCAGTGTGGGTCTGTAAGTGAGTGGATAGGTCAGTGTGATGTCTGTATGTGAGTGAATAGGTCAGTGTGGGTCTGTATGTAAGTGGATAGATAGGTCAGTGTGGGTCTATATGTGAAGTGGATAATAGGTCAGTGTGGGTCTGTATGTGAGTGGATAGATATGTCAGTGTGGTCTGTATGTGAGTGGATAGATAGGTCAGTGTGGGTCTGTATGTGAGTAGATAGATAGGTCAGTGTGGGTCTGTATGTGAGTGGATAGATAGTCAGTATGGGTCTGTATGTGAGTGGATAGGTCAGTATGGGTCTGTATGTGAGTGGATAGATAGGTCAGTGTGGGTCTGTATGTGAGTGGATAGATAAGGTCAGTGTGGGTCTGTATGTGAGTGGATAGGTCAGTATGGGTCTGTATGTGAGTGGATAGATAAATCAGTTTGGTTTGTATGTGAGTGGATAGGTCAGTGTGGGTCTGTATGTGAGTGGATAGGTAAGTGTGAGTCTGTATGTGAGTGAATAGGTCAGTATGGGTCTGTATGTGAGTGGATAGGTCAGTGTGGGTCTGTATGTGAGTGGATAGATAGGTCAGTGTGGGTCTGTATGTGAGTGGATAGATAGGTCAGTGTGGGTCTGTATGTGAGTGGATAGGTCAGTATGGGTCTGTATGTGAGTGGATAGATAAATCAGTTTGGGTTTGTATGTGAGTGGAATAGGTCTGTATGTGAGTGGGTCTGTGTCTGTATGTGGTAGGTCAGTGTGGGTCTGTATGTGAGTGGATAGGTCAAGTGTGGGTCTGTATGTGAGTGGATAATAGTTCAGTTGGGTCTGTATGTGAGTGGATAGATAGGTCAGTAATGGGTCTGTATGTGAGTGGATAGGTCAGTGTGGGTCTGTATGTAAGTCAGTATGGGTCAGTATGGGTCTGTATGTGAGTGGATTAGATGGTCAGTATGGTGTATGTGAGTGGATAGGTCAGTGTGGGTCTGTATGTGAAGTGGATAGGTCAGTGTGGGTCTGTATGTGAGTGGATAGTGTCAGTGTGGGTCTGTATGTGAGTGGATTAGGTCAGTGTGGGTCTGTATGTGAGTGGATTAGGTCAGTGTGGGTCTGTATGTGAGTGGAGGTCAGTGTGATGTGAGTGGATAGTCAGTGTGGGTCTGTATGTGAGTGGATAGGTCAGTGTGGGTCTGTATGTAAGTGGATAGGTCAGTCATGTAAGTGGAAGGTCAGTGTGGTCTGTATGTGAGTGGATTAGGTCAGTGTGGGTCTGTATGTGAGTGGATAGGTAGTGTAGGTCAGTGTGTGAAGTGGAAGGTCAGTGTGGGTCTGTAATGTGAGTGGATAGGTCAGTATGGGTCTGTATGTGAGTGGATAGGTGCAGTATGGTCTGTATGTGAGTGGATAGGTCAGTGTGGGTTTGTATGTGAGTGGGAAGGTCAGTGTGGTCGTTTTGATGGATAGTCAGTGTGGGTCTGTAATGTGAGTGGATAGATAGGTCAGTGTGGGTCTGTATGTGAGTGGATAGATAGGTCAGTGTGGGTCCTGTATGTGAGTGGATAGGTCAGTGTGGGTCTGTTATGTGAGTGGATAGATCCAGTGTGGGTCTGTATGTGAGTGGATAGATAGGTGTGTGATGTGAGTGGATAGAAGGCCAGTATGGGTCTGTTATGTGAGTGGGGTCAGTGTGGGTCTTATGTGAGTGGATAGAATAGTCAGTGTGGGTCTGTATGTGAGTGGATAGGTCAGTATGGGGTCTGTATGTGAGTGTAATAGATAGGTTCTATGGGTTCTCCCTATGTAAGTGGATAGGTCAGTGTGGGTCTGTATGTGAGTGGATGGTCAGTGTGGGTCTGTATGTGGAGTGGATAGGTAGTGTAATAGGTGTGTGGTCTGTATGTGAGTGAATAGGTCAGTGTGGGTCTGTATGTGAAGTGGATAGATAGGTCAGTGTGGGTCTGTATGTGAAGTGGATAGATATGGTCAGTGTGGGTCTGTATGTGAGTGGATAGATAGGTCAGTGTGGGTCCTGGTATGTGAGTGGAATAGATAGGTCAGTGTGGGTCTGTATGTGGAGTGGATAGATAGGTCAGTGTGGGTCTGTATGTGAGTGGATAGATAGGTCAGTGTGGGTCTGTATGTGAGTGGATAGGTCAGTGGGGGTCTGTAATGTGAGTGGATAGGTCAGTGTGGGTCTTGTATGTGAGTGGAAGATGGTCAGTGTGGGTCTGTAATGTGAGTGGATAGATAGGTCAGTATAGGTCTGTATGTGAGTGGATAGATAAGTCAGTGTGGGTCTGTATGTGAGTTGGATAGGTTCAGTGTGGGTCTGTATGTGAGTGGAATTAGGTCAGTATGTGAGTGGATAGATAGGTCAGTGTGGGTCTGTATGTGAGTGGATAGGTCAGTTGGGTCTGTATGTGAGTGGATGGATCAGTGTGGGTCTGTATGTTGAGTGGATAGATGGGTCTGTAATGTGAGTGGGATAGGTCTGGTCTGTATGTGAGTGGATAGGTCAGTGTGGGTCTGTATGTGAGTGGATAGATAGGTCAGTGTGGGTCTGTAATGTGAGTGGATAGGTCAGTGTGGGTCTGTATGTGGGTGGATAGGTCAGTGTGGGTCTGTATGTGAGTGATAGATAGGTCAGTGTGGGTCTGTATGTGAGTGGATAGGGTCAGTGTGGGTCTGTATGTGAGTGGAATAGGTCAGTATGGGTCTGTTATGTGAGTGGATACGGTCAGTATGGGTCCTGTATGTGAGTGGATAGTAGGTCAGTATGGTCAATGTGAGTGGATCAGATAGGTCAGTGTGGGTCTGTATGTGAGTGGATAATAGGTCAGTGTGGGTCTGTATGTGAGTGGATAGGTCAGTATGCGGTCTGTATGTGAGTGGATAGATAGGTCAATATGGGTCTGTATGTGAGTGGATAGGTCAGTGTGGGTCTGTAATGTGAGTGGATAGCATAGGTCAGTATGGGTCTGTATGTGAGTGGATAGGTTCAGTGTGGGTCTGTATGTGAGTGGATAGGTCAGTATGGGTCTGTATGTGAGTGGATAGGTCAGTGTGGGTCTGTATGTGAGTGGATAGATAGGTCAGTATGGGTCTGTATGTGAGTGGATAGATAGGTCAGTGTGGGTCTGTATGTGAGTGGATAGATAGGTCAGTGTGGGTCTGTATGTGAGTGGATAGGTCAGTGTGGGTCTGTATGTGAGTGGATAAGGTAGAGGTCAGTGTGGGTCTGTATGTGAATCAGTATGGTCATGTGAGTGGATAGGTCAGTGTGGGTCTGTATGTGAGTGGATAGATAGGTCAGTGTGGGTCTGTATGTGAGTAGATAGATAGGTCAGTGTGGGTCTGTATGTTGAGTGGATAGATAGGTCAGTGTGGGTCTGTATGTGAGTGGATAGATAGGTCAGTGTGGGTCTGTATGTGAGTGTATAGATAGTTCAGTATGGGTCTGTATGTGAGTGGATAGATAGGTCAGTGTGGGTCTGTATGTTGAGTGGATAGGTCAGTATGTGGTCTGTATGTGAGTGGATAGATAGGTCAGTGTGGGTTCTGTATGTGAGTGGATAGGGTCAGTGTGGGTCTGTATGTTGTCAGTATGGGTCTGTAATGTGAGTGGATTGATAGGTCAGTGTGGGTCTGTATGTGGTGGATAGATGTAGGTGGATAGATAGGTATGGGGTCTGTATGTGAGTGGATAAGATAGGTCAGTGTGGGTCTGTATGTGAGTGGATAGATAGGTCAGTGTGGGTCTGTATGTGAGTGGAGAAGATAGGTCAGTGTGGGTCTGTATGTGAGTGGATAGATAGGTCAGTGTGGGTCTGTATGTGAGTGGATAGATAGGTCAGTGTGGGGTCTGTATGTGAGTGGAAAGATAGGTCAGTATGGGTCTGTATGTTGAGTGGATAGATAGTCAGTGTGGGTCTTGTATGTGAGTGGATAGGGTCAGTATGGGTCTGTATGTGAGTGGATAGATAGGTCAGTGTGGGTCTGTATGTGAGTGGATAGGTCAGTATGGGTCTGTATGTGAGTGGA